>NC_054395.1:65000-100000 GCF_017976425.1 Toxotes jaculatrix | reverse complement strand
TCCAAATGGTCTGAAACGTGCTCCTAACTACTTTCTGGAGGAAGTTTTTCGGCTGTGACACTTAGTCATTTTTCCACTCAGGTTCGCATGCTGCGATCTGATTGGACGAGCGTTTTTCTTGAATAACTCCCGAACCGTACATCCTAGACACTTGGAAACCACGTTCGTCTAATATAATTCCACCATTCTGCATCCAACGGTACCACCCACGACTCTCTACGACCTTCCTGTCCGGAGATACAGGAAAAACAAACTTTATTTCGGCCATATCTCCGGACTCGAACGTTGTACAGGCTCGAGGGTGGTACCAATGGAAAGCCCGTACCCGAAAATAGGGGGGTACAAGGTGGTTTCATGTCTCTACGACCTTCCGTTCCCGAGATATGCACCTTTGAAGTTATCGTCGGGGGCGACGATAGGTGGTTTTCATCCCCTTAACCTAACCCTAACCCTAACCCCTAACCCTAACCCTAACCCTAACCCTAACCCTAACCCCTAACCCGTACCCGGAAATAGGGGGGTACAAGGTGGTTTCATGTCTCTACGACCTTCCGTTCCCGACATATGCACCTTTGAAGTTATCGTCGGGGGCGACGATAGGTGGTTTTCATCCCCTTAACCTAACCCTAACCCTAACCCTAACCCTAACCCTAACCCCTAACCCTAACCCTAACCCTACTTATTGCATGTAGATCTCCATATATGATTTTGAAAAAACATCTCGCAAAATCACTACCAATCGACTCCAAATGGTCTGAAACGTGCTCCTAACTACTTTCTGGAGGAAGTTTTTCGGCTGTGACACTTAGTCATTTTTCCACTCAGGTTCGCATGCTGCGATCTGATTGGACGAGCGTTTTTCTTGAATAACTCCCGAACCGTACATCCTAGACACTTGGAAACCACGTTCGTCTAATATAATTCGACCATTCTGCATCCAACGGTACCACCCACGACTCTCTACGACCTTCCTGTCCGGAGATACAGGAAAAACAAACTTTATTTCGCCCATATCTCCGGACTCGAACGTTGTACAGGCTCGACGGTGGTACCAATGGAAAGCCCGTACCCGAAAATAGGGGGGTACAAGGTGGTTTCATGTCTCTACGACCTTCCGTTCCCGAGATATGCACCTTTGAAGTTATCGTCGGGGGCGACGATAGGTGGTTTTCATCCCCTTAACCTAACCCTAACCCTAACCCGAGATATGCACCTTTGAAGTTATCGTCGGGGGCGACGATAGGTGGTTTTCATCCCCTTAACCTAACCCTAACCCTAACCCTTCATCCCCTTAACCTAACCCCCTAACCCTAACCCTAACCCTAACCCTAACCCTAACCCGCTTTGAACCATGTCCCTAACCCTAACCCTAACCCTAAACACAACTAAAGATTCCATTATTATGTCATTAGTCATTTTCATGTTGATGGCTACTTATTGCATGTAGATCTCCATATATGATTTTGAAAAAACATCTCGCAAAATCACTACCAATCGACTCCAAATGGTCTGAAACGTGCTCCTAACTACTTTCTGGAGGAAGTTTTTCGGCTGTGACACTTAGTCATTTTTCCACTCAGGTTCGCATGCTGCGATCTGATTGGACGAGCGTTTTTCTTGAATAACTCCCGAACCGTACATCCTAGACACTTGGAAACCACGTTCGTCTAATATAATTCCACCATTCTGCATCCAACGGTACCACCCACGACTCTCTACGACCTTCCTGTCCGGAGATACAGGAAAAACAAACTTTATTTCGGCCATATCTCCGGACTCGAACGTTGTACAGGCTCGAGGGTGGTACCAATGGAAAGCCCGTACCCGAAAATAGGGGGGTACAAGGTGGTTTCATGTCTCTACGACCTTCCGTTCCCGAGATATGCACCTTTGAAGTTATCGTCGGGGGCGACGATAGGTGGTTTTCATCCCCTTAACCTAACCCTAACCCTAACCCTAACCCTAACCCTAACCCTAACCCCTAACCCTAACCCTAACCCTAACCCTAACCCTAACCCTAACCCTAACCCTAACCCCTAACCCTAACCCTAACCCCTAACCCTAACCCTAACCCTAACCCCTAACCCTAACCCTAACCCTAACCCTAACCCTAACCCTAACCCTAACCCCTAACCCAACCCTAACCCTAACCCTAACCCTAACCCTAACCCTAACCCTAACCCTAACCCAATTTCCTGGCCCTAACCCTAACCCTAACCCTTACTTTTATCCTAACCTTAACCACTCCCTTAATTTTATCCTAGACCTAATTATTTATCCTAACCTTAACCACTTCCCTAATCTTAATCCTAACCTTAACCATTTGCCCTAACCCTAACCACTCCCCTATTTCTAATCTTAACCCTACTTTATTTAATTTAATGTTGAGATATTAAAAAATCTTAAAAAAAACCTTAAAAAACATTAAAAAACCTTTAAAAAACCTTTAAAAAACCTTAAAAACATTAAAAAACCTTTAAAAAACATTAAAAAAACATTTCATAGGTGGAGATTATAGGGGTTTGAGGGTTAATTTATTAAGGGTTAAGTCTAATTTAGTATTTTATTTTTTATTTTTTATTTTTTATTTTTATTATTCAAGGGCTAAAAGTATTAATAAATAATTAAAATCATTAATAAATAAATAAATTTTCATTTAAAATATATTCATTTATTAGGGAAGGGTTAAAAACAATGAATTCCTATTGCAATAGGCAAAGGCAGGTTGAGGGAACAAGTCTGGGCATGTTTTGATTGACAGGGGGTGGGACATAGCAAAGTCTATAAGGGGAGGGCTGAGAAGGAGAGCTCATTTCCATTCTGAGCTTCGGAGAGAGAGGATCATTGAGAGCAGCAGCAATAGTAATTCATTGTTTTGTCTTTTTTGTGTGCCACAGGCCTGAAGAAGACCCGATAGGGTCGAAACGTTGCCCTTAGGCACACAACCAGTTTAATTTAAACACATTTAAAAACACATATATATTTTTTTTCGAATTTTTTCTTTTTTTCATTTAATAAGTTCATTTAAGCACTAAATAAACACAGTAGACTTTGGTTTTTTGTTTTATTTTTTTATTTTTTTTCAATTTTCAACAACAAACACATATAAATTCATTTCTTTTTAATAAATAGCATATTACAAACCTTATTACTTATATAACAAAGGCGAAACCAGACAACAAAACACAAAATAGAGTGAGGAGGAGTACAGAGGAGAGAAACAGAGGAGGAAAGAGGAGGAATAGAGAGACAAAGAGGAGAGAGGAGTACAGAGGAGAGAAACAGAGGGAGAAAAAGAGGAGGAAATAGAGAGACAAAGAGGAGAAAGGAGTAAAAACACGAAACAACACGAAAAAATGTTTCGTGTGGATGATGGGTGGACTGTGGTGCGCTATGGGGGGAGGCGCAACCGCTCCCGTCAGCGCAACCAGAGGTTCGGTGACGGCTTCGGCCAGGGGATGGACCGTGCACCTCCTGTCCCTTTTCGGGGACAGGCACGTAATCCTTTCCCTAACCGGCCAGTGCCTCCCTTGGCTGGAGACCGTTACCGGGGACCCCAATCGCGTTCGTACGCAGCTGTGGTACGTGGGGGAAATCCACGAAGGGCTCCTGACCCGAATCCTCCACGTCCCAGTCGGGATGACAGCATCAAAAGGATGCCAGCTGATCCGAAATTCGGAGAGCTGGCTCGTAAGATCCATGCTCTGATTAAAATGGTTCACCATCTTCAGAAGGTGGCTCCCAAGGAGGATAAACCTGAGCCACGCATGATCTCACGCATGGTGGATATCCTGACATCAATGATCAAGCCTGCAGGCCCCACTTCACACACGCTCGACCTGATCCAGGGTAACGCCAAAAACTGGGGTTATAATACCCTGCTTATCCTGGAAGAGCATTACATGGCAGGCATTGAATCATTGATGCAGGACTTGGATAAGATTCTGGTTTCGGACTGGAAACCAGCTTTTGAGGTGGCCAAGCGCTGGGCCTTTCGAAATCTGCCCCGTATGACCCAGGAGGCAGTTGATCATGTTGAGGCATTGATCACAGCCAGATCAGACAAGACACAGGCTGCACCACAAGCACCTCAAGCACAGGATGCACAGCAGCAGACAGCCACAACTGATGGTTCTGTGCCACAAGTGCAAGCTGTGCAGCAACAGACAGCCGCTACTGATCAGGCTGCACCTAAGACAGCCGCTACTGATCAGGCTGCACCTAAAACACGTGATGCACAGCATCAGACAGTGGCAGCACAAGATTCTGCGCCACCTGACACAGTAACACGACAGTCTCGTGTTGCACAGGAAGCTCCTAAGAGTCATACGGTGGCTACTATGACTGAGGAGCCTAGTCCAGTGGCAGAATCATCTCCTCATTCACTGCATGGGCAATCTCCTCGAGATAGGAGAGAGCCTAGGAGAGTTCGGCAGCCAAATAACTGTGTGGTTGCTGAGGACAGTGCTCTTTTGGACATCGGAGACACTTCTCATGATGAAGCACTGGTTCCAGGTTTGGTTATGAGTCCGGGTAGCTGGTTGCTGGATGAGGAAGTTGGAGAGGAGATCATACCTAGTCCATGTCTGGCACCTATCAGAGACTCTCCGCAGGACCTGGTGCAGGTCCATGCTGAACAGAGTCCGCAGGGAGACATATCCCAACCAGACTCCTTTTCAGACTTAATGTCTACCCCAAAGCCACAACGGTTCAAAGTGACCAGACACATGAACACAGATCGCAAGATGATCGATTGGACTCTGAGTGTGGGGAAGAAGTGGCTCATTATAGGGGACTCCAATCTGTCTAGGATCCCGGGATATTGTATTCCGGACCTGCAGGTTGATAGTTACCCGGGGGCCAACTTCCGCCATGCTCAGGCCTTGATGGCTAAATCTGTGAGCCAAGTTGGGGTGGAAAAGTTGGTTCTGTCCTTTGGCCTCAATTGTAGAGGTCAGAGGGCCAAGGAAACCTCAATCAAACAACTGCAGGGGGCAGTTAGGATGGCGAAACGGAAGTTTCCACAGGCGGAGATTTGGGTTCCGGTGATCAATTATTCACCATCCCTATCTAGCGCAGAGCGAACCACTTTGCTGACCCTAAATGCATACATCTCACGGAATTTGCCCTGCATTCCAGCACTTAGGAGTTCAGACTTTCGTCCGGATAGGGACCACATTCATTGGACGAGGGAGACAGCTCGTGCAATGCTGGACCATTGGGTCACATTTTTAAACTTGGACGCCCCCTAAGCCCTCCAGAGGAGGGGGGTGAACGTTCCAGGCCCCTGCTCTTCCAAAATGTTATGGTGCTAGCCGAAAACTTTAGCCTCACAGAGCCACAACGGGCGCTTTTGAACCGAGGGTTGACTTTTGTCCCCACAACCAGGTTCAAAAATCAGAAACCACAACTTCAATTGGATATTCAACATTATCATAGAAAAATTAAATTGGCAGCACATTTTCAAAATAGAAGAAGACAATTGACACGTTTTGTTGGACCCTCAGATTGGACGCCCCCCTTAGACAATTTACCCCCAGAAATTAAATTTTTAATTAAGAAAGATCAGAAGGATTTTACTAAACATTTTAAAATTTGGAAAGAGACGTCGAATTTGTCAAGGGAGGAAGAAAAAGCTCTTAAAGAACTAATAGATAATAAACATATAGTAATTAAACCAGCAGATAAGGGCAGTGCAGTAGTAGTTTTGAGCAGGGAGCAATATATTACAGAAGTTGATCGACAGTTGAATGATAAAACTTATTATAGGAAATTAAAGGATCCGATTTATTTAGAAACTGTTCCTGTGGTGCAAAAGATTTTGGAGAGTTTGCTTAATCAAGGATTTATTAACAAAAAACAGCTGAAATATTTACAAGGGGACGCAGAACCTAGGGCAAGGAGGTTCTATATTTTACCTAAGATTCATAAGGAGCCAGAAAAGTGGACAGTGCCCTTTAAAATACCTCCTGGACGTCCAATTGTGTCAGACTGTGGTAGCGAAACCTATCAAACAGCTGAGTTCATTGATTATTATTTGAATCCCCTTTCTGTAAAACATCCATCTTATGTTAAAGACACCACTCATTTTATTGATATGATCAAAAATTTGAAAATTCCTCCCAATTCATTTTTCTTTACAATTGATATAGATAGTTTGTATACGAATATTGACATTAAAGCCGGTTTGGAAGCTGTTAACAAAATATTTCACAAGTATCCAGATAATAATAGGCCAGATAAGGAATTGTTAGAGTTATTGGAAATTAATCTTACCAGGAATGATTTTGAGTTTAACAAAGAATTTTTTCTCCAAATTAAAGGAACTGCTATGGGCAAAAGATTTGCTCCAGCATATGCCAATATTTTTATGGCAGACTGGGAGGAAAGAGCGTTGGAAAAATGTAGCAAACAACCATTTCATTATCTTAGATATTTAGATGACATCTTTGGAATTTGGACACATTCGAGGGAGGAATTTGATCAATTTATTCAAACATTAGACACTTTTGATCCATCTATTCGGCTAAAATACAAATCTGATAATCAGTCAATTGATTTTTTAGACACTACAGTATACAAAGGTCAAACATTTCAGGAAAGTCAAACATTGGACATTAAAGTTTATTTTAAAGAAACAGACACACATGCATTATTATTTAAGACAAGTTTTCATCCCAAACATACCTTCAGGGGGTTAATTAAGTCACAATTGATTAGGTTTAAAAGAATTTGCACACGGGAACAGGATTTTAAGGACGCAGTTAAGATTTTATTTGACACATTAAGAACTAGAGGATATTCAAGACAGTTTTTACGACATTGTTTTAAGACATTTGAAATTCAAGAAGCAAGAGACCAGAGAGACATCATTCCATTGATTACCACTTTTTCTTCAGTGAGTGTAATTCTGAATAATAAGCTAAAGGGTAACTTTAAAACAATGATCGAGAATCAGGGGTTGTTTAAAAATCATAGGGTAATTTCAGCTTATAGAAGGAATAAAAATTTGAGGGATTACTTGGTCAGAGCTAGACTGCGTTCTTTACAAGGGGTGTCTAAAACTAATGTATTATCGGGAACATTTGTCAGATTGGAATTCATATACAATAAGGTAAAAAAGACAGTCTTCAAAATTACACAAACTTTCACCCCACAAACCTCAAATTGTGTGTATTTAATATTTTGTGTTAAATGTGATAAACAATATGTTGGAGAGACTAGGAATTCAATCTCAGTTAGGATGATGCAACATAGATATAATATTAAGAATAAAAAAGAAATTCATACTCCTCTGGTACAACATTTTATTTTACACGGTTTGCAAGAACTCAGAGTTTCAGGGATTCAGAGCAACTCACTATGGACAGATAAGGAGAGGAAGAAAGAAGAGAGAAAATGGATTAGGCTACTAGATTCTAAAGAACCATTTGGATTGAATAAAAAGTTTAATTAATTTTATTTTAGTTTCATTGATTCATGCCTAAACCTAACCATTTCTAAATTTTTGCCTAACCCTAACCATTTCCAAATTCTTGCCTAAACCTAACCATTAGTAATTATTGCCTAAACCTAACCATTTCTAAATTTTTGCCTAAACCTAACCATTTCCAAATTCTTGCCTAAACTTAACCATTAGTAATTATTGCCTAAACCTAACCATTTTTAAATTTTTGCCTAAACCTAACCATTAGTATTCTTGCCTAACCCTAACCAATTTCCTGGCCCTAACCCTAACCCTAACCCTTACTTTTATCCTAACCTTAACCACTCCCTTAATTTTATCCTAGACCTAATTATTTATCCTAACCTTAACCACTTCCCTAATCTTAATCCTAACCTTAACCATTTGCCCTAACCCTAACCACTCCCCTATTTCTAATCTTAACCCTACTTTATTTAATTTAATGTTGAGATATTAAAAAATCTTAAAAAAAACCTTAAAAAACATTAAAAAACCTTTAAAAAACCTTTAAAAAACCTTAAAAACATTAAAAAACCTTTAAAAAACATTAAAAAAACATTTCATAGGTGGAGATTATAGGGGTTTGAGGGTTAATTTATTAAGGGTTAAGTCTAATTTAGTATTTTATTTTTTATTTTTTATTTTTTATTTTTATTATTCAAGGGCTAAAAGTATTAATAAATAATTAAAATCATTAATAAATAAATAAATTTTCATTTAAAATATATTCATTTATTAGGGAAGGGTTAAAAACAATGAATTCCTATTGCAATAGGCAAAGGCAGGTTGAGGGAACAAGTCTGGGCATGTTTTGATTGACAGGGGGTGGGACATAGCAAAGTCTATAAGGGGAGGGCTGAGAAGGAGAGCTCATTTCCATTCTGAGCTTCGGAGAGAGAGGATCATTGAGAGCAGCAGCAATAGTAATTCATTGTTTTGTCTTTTTTGTGTGCCACAGGCCTGAAGAAGACCCGATAGGGTCGAAACGTTGCCCTTAGGCACACAACCAGTTTAATTTAAACACATTTAAAAACACATATATATTTTTTTTCGAATTTTTTCTTTTTTTCATTTAATAAGTTCATTTAAGCACTAAATAAACACAGTAGACTTTGGTTTTTTGTTTTATTTTTTTATTTTTTTTCAATTTTCAACAACAAACACATATAAATTCATTTCTTTTTAATAAATAGCATATTACAAACCTTATTACTTATATAACAAAGGCGAAACCAGACAACAAAACACAAAATAGAGTGAGGAGGAGTACAGAGGAGAGAAACAGAGGAGGAAAGAGGAGGAATAGAGAGACAAAGAGGAGAGAGGAGTACAGAGGAGAGAAACAGAGGGAGAAAAAGAGGAGGAAATAGAGAGACAAAGAGGAGAAAGGAGTAAAAACACGAAACAACACGAAAAAATGTTTCGTGTGGATGATGGGTGGACTGTGGTGCGCTATGGGGGGAGGCGCAACCGCTCCCGTCAGCGCAACCAGAGGTTCGGTGACGGCTTCGGCCAGGGGATGGACCGTGCACCTCCTGTCCCTTTTCGGGGACAGGCACGTAATCCTTTCCCTAACCGGCCAGTGCCTCCCTTGGCTGGAGACCGTTACCGGGGACCCCAATCGCGTTCGTACGCAGCTGTGGTACGTGGGGGAAATCCACGAAGGGCTCCTGACCCGAATCCTCCACGTCCCAGTCGGGATGACAGCATCAAAAGGATGCCAGCTGATCCGAAATTCGGAGAGCTGGCTCGTAAGATCCATGCTCTGATTAAAATGGTTCACCATCTTCAGAAGGTGGCTCCCAAGGAGGATAAACCTGAGCCACGCATGATCTCACGCATGGTGGATATCCTGACATCAATGATCAAGCCTGCAGGCCCCACTTCACACACGCTCGACCTGATCCAGGGTAACGCCAAAAACTGGGGTTATAATACCCTGCTTATCCTGGAAGAGCATTACATGGCAGGCATTGAATCATTGATGCAGGACTTGGATAAGATTCTGGTTTCGGACTGGAAACCAGCTTTTGAGGTGGCCAAGCGCTGGGCCTTTCGAAATCTGCCCCGTATGACCCAGGAGGCAGTTGATCATGTTGAGGCATTGATCACAGCCAGATCAGACAAGACACAGGCTGCACCACAAGCACCTCAAGCACAGGATGCACAGCAGCAGACAGCCACAACTGATGGTTCTGTGCCACAAGTGCAAGCTGTGCAGCAACAGACAGCCGCTACTGATCAGGCTGCACCTAAGACAGCCGCTACTGATCAGGCTGCACCTAAAACACGTGATGCACAGCATCAGACAGTGGCAGCACAAGATTCTGCGCCACCTGACACAGTAACACGACAGTCTCGTGTTGCACAGGAAGCTCCTAAGAGTCATACGGTGGCTACTATGACTGAGGAGCCTAGTCCAGTGGCAGAATCATCTCCTCATTCACTGCATGGGCAATCTCCTCGAGATAGGAGAGAGCCTAGGAGAGTTCGGCAGCCAAATAACTGTGTGGTTGCTGAGGACAGTGCTCTTTTGGACATCGGAGACACTTCTCATGATGAAGCACTGGTTCCAGGTTTGGTTATGAGTCCGGGTAGCTGGTTGCTGGATGAGGAAGTTGGAGAGGAGATCATACCTAGTCCATGTCTGGCACCTATCAGAGACTCTCCGCAGGACCTGGTGCAGGTCCATGCTGAACAGAGTCCGCAGGGAGACATATCCCAACCAGACTCCTTTTCAGACTTAATGTCTACCCCAAAGCCACAACGGTTCAAAGTGACCAGACACATGAACACAGATCGCAAGATGATCGATTGGACTCTGAGTGTGGGGAAGAAGTGGCTCATTATAGGGGACTCCAATCTGTCTAGGATCCCGGGATATTGTATTCCGGACCTGCAGGTTGATAGTTACCCGGGGGCCAACTTCCGCCATGCTCAGGCCTTGATGGCTAAATCTGTGAGCCAAGTTGGGGTGGAAAAGTTGGTTCTGTCCTTTGGCCTCAATTGTAGAGGTCAGAGGGCCAAGGAAACCTCAATCAAACAACTGCAGGGGGCAGTTAGGATGGCGAAACGGAAGTTTCCACAGGCGGAGATTTGGGTTCCGGTGATCAATTATTCACCATCCCTATCTAGCGCAGAGCGAACCACTTTGCTGACCCTAAATGCATACATCTCACGGAATTTGCCCTGCATTCCAGCACTTAGGAGTTCAGACTTTCGTCCGGATAGGGACCACATTCATTGGACGAGGGAGACAGCTCGTGCAATGCTGGACCATTGGGTCACATTTTTAAACTTGGACGCCCCCTAAGCCCTCCAGAGGAGGGGGGTGAACGTTCCAGGCCCCTGCTCTTCCAAAATGTTATGGTGCTAGCCGAAAACTTTAGCCTCACAGAGCCACAACGGGCGCTTTTGAACCGAGGGTTGACTTTTGTCCCCACAACCAGGTTCAAAAATCAGAAACCACAACTTCAATTGGATATTCAACATTATCATAGAAAAATTAAATTGGCAGCACATTTTCAAAATAGAAGAAGACAATTGACACGTTTTGTTGGACCCTCAGATTGGACGCCCCCCTTAGACAATTTACCCCCAGAAATTAAATTTTTAATTAAGAAAGATCAGAAGGATTTTACTAAACATTTTAAAATTTGGAAAGAGACGTCGAATTTGTCAAGGGAGGAAGAAAAAGCTCTTAAAGAACTAATAGATAATAAACATATAGTAATTAAACCAGCAGATAAGGGCAGTGCAGTAGTAGTTTTGAGCAGGGAGCAATATATTACAGAAGTTGATCGACAGTTGAATGATAAAACTTATTATAGGAAATTAAAGGATCCGATTTATTTAGAAACTGTTCCTGTGGTGCAAAAGATTTTGGAGAGTTTGCTTAATCAAGGATTTATTAACAAAAAACAGCTGAAATATTTACAAGGGGACGCAGAACCTAGGGCAAGGAGGTTCTATATTTTACCTAAGATTCATAAGGAGCCAGAAAAGTGGACAGTGCCCTTTAAAATACCTCCTGGACGTCCAATTGTGTCAGACTGTGGTAGCGAAACCTATCAAACAGCTGAGTTCATTGATTATTATTTGAATCCCCTTTCTGTAAAACATCCATCTTATGTTAAAGACACCACTCATTTTATTGATATGATCAAAAATTTGAAAATTCCTCCCAATTCATTTTTCTTTACAATTGATATAGATAGTTTGTATACGAATATTGACATTAAAGCCGGTTTGGAAGCTGTTAACAAAATATTTCACAAGTATCCAGATAATAATAGGCCAGATAAGGAATTGTTAGAGTTATTGGAAATTAATCTTACCAGGAATGATTTTGAGTTTAACAAAGAATTTTTTCTCCAAATTAAAGGAACTGCTATGGGCAAAAGATTTGCTCCAGCATATGCCAATATTTTTATGGCAGACTGGGAGGAAAGAGCGTTGGAAAAATGTAGCAAACAACCATTTCATTATCTTAGATATTTAGATGACATCTTTGGAATTTGGACACATTCGAGGGAGGAATTTGATCAATTTATTCAAACATTAGACACTTTTGATCCATCTATTCGGCTAAAATACAAATCTGATAATCAGTCAATTGATTTTTTAGACACTACAGTATACAAAGGTCAAACATTTCAGGAAAGTCAAACATTGGACATTAAAGTTTATTTTAAAGAAACAGACACACATGCATTATTATTTAAGACAAGTTTTCATCCCAAACATACCTTCAGGGGGTTAATTAAGTCACAATTGATTAGGTTTAAAAGAATTTGCACACGGGAACAGGATTTTAAGGACGCAGTTAAGATTTTATTTGACACATTAAGAACTAGAGGATATTCAAGACAGTTTTTACGACATTGTTTTAAGACATTTGAAATTCAAGAAGCAAGAGACCAGAGAGACATCATTCCATTGATTACCACTTTTTCTTCAGTGAGTGTAATTCTGAATAATAAGCTAAAGGGTAACTTTAAAACAATGATCGAGAATCAGGGGTTGTTTAAAAATCATAGGGTAATTTCAGCTTATAGAAGGAATAAAAATTTGAGGGATTACTTGGTCAGAGCTAGACTGCGTTCTTTACAAGGGGTGTCTAAAACTAATGTATTATCGGGAACATTTGTCAGATTGGAATTCATATACAATAAGGTAAAAAAGACAGTCTTCAAAATTACACAAACTTTCACCCCACAAACCTCAAATTGTGTGTATTTAATATTTTGTGTTAAATGTGATAAACAATATGTTGGAGAGACTAGGAATTCAATCTCAGTTAGGATGATGCAACATAGATATAATATTAAGAATAAAAAAGAAATTCATACTCCTCTGGTACAACATTTTATTTTACACGGTTTGCAAGAACTCAGAGTTTCAGGGATTCAGAGCAACTCACTATGGACAGATAAGGAGAGGAAGAAAGAAGAGAGAAAATGGATTAGGCTACTAGATTCTAAAGAACCATTTGGATTGAATAAAAAGTTTAATTAATTTTATTTTAGTTTCATTGATTCATGCCTAAACCTAACCATT
Source organism: Toxotes jaculatrix (assembly GCF_017976425.1). Lineage (NCBI taxonomy): Eukaryota > Metazoa > Chordata > Actinopteri > Toxotidae > Toxotes > Toxotes jaculatrix. The sequence goes on along the minus strand of NC_054395.1, from coordinate 86,976 downwards.
TCTAAATTTTTGCCTAACCCTAACCATTTCCAAATTCTTGCCTAAACCTAACCATTAGTAATTATTGCCTAAACCTAACCATTTCTAAATTTTTGCCTAAACCTAACCATTTCCAAATTCTTGCCTAAACTTAACCATTAGTAATTATTGCCTAAACCTAACCATTTTTAAATTTTTGCCTAAACCTAACCATTAGTATTCTTGCCTAACCCTAACCAATTTCCTGGCCCTAACCCTAACCCTAACCCTTACTTTTATCCTAACCTTAACCACTCCCTTAATTTTATCCTAGACCTAATTATTTATCCTAACCTTAACCACTTCCCTAATCTTAATCCTAACCTTAACCATTTGCCCTAACCCTAACCACTCCCCTATTTCTAATCTTAACCCTACTTTATTTAATTTAATGTTGAGATATTAAAAAATCTTAAAAAAAACCTTAAAAAACATTAAAAAACCTTTAAAAAACCTTTAAAAAACCTTAAAAACATTAAAAAACCTTTAAAAAACATTAAAAAAACATTTCATAGGTGGAGATTATAGGGGTTTGAGGGTTAATTTATTAAGGGTTAAGTCTAATTTAGTATTTTATTTTTTATTTTTTATTTTTTATTTTTATTATTCAAGGGCTAAAAGTATTAATAAATAATTAAAATCATTAATAAATAAATAAATTTTCATTTAAAATATATTCATTTATTAGGGAAGGGTTAAAAACAATGAATTCCTATTGCAATAGGCAAAGGCAGGTTGAGGGAACAAGTCTGGGCATGTTTTGATTGACAGGGGGTGGGACATAGCAAAGTCTATAAGGGGAGGGCTGAGAAGGAGAGCTCATTTCCATTCTGAGCTTCGGAGAGAGAGGATCATTGAGAGCAGCAGCAATAGTAATTCATTGTTTTGTCTTTTTTGTGTGCCACAGGCCTGAAGAAGACCCGATAGGGTCGAAACGTTGCCCTTAGGCACACAACCAGTTTAATTTAAACACATTTAAAAACACATATATATTTTTTTTCGAATTTTTTCTTTTTTTCATTTAATAAGTTCATTTAAGCACTAAATAAACACAGTAGACTTTGGTTTTTTGTTTTATTTTTTTATTTTTTTTCAATTTTCAACAACAAACACATATAAATTCATTTCTTTTTAATAAATAGCATATTACAAACCTTATTACTTATATAACAAAGGCGAAACCAGACAACAAAACACAAAATAGAGTGAGGAGGAGTACAGAGGAGAGAAACAGAGGAGGAAAGAGGAGGAATAGAGAGACAAAGAGGAGAGAGGAGTACAGAGGAGAGAAACAGAGGGAGAAAAAGAGGAGGAAATAGAGAGACAAAGAGGAGAAAGGAGTAAAAACACGAAACAACACGAAAAAATGTTTCGTGTGGATGATGGGTGGACTGTGGTGCGCTATGGGGGGAGGCGCAACCGCTCCCGTCAGCGCAACCAGAGGTTCGGTGACGGCTTCGGCCAGGGGATGGACCGTGCACCTCCTGTCCCTTTTCGGGGACAGGCACGTAATCCTTTCCCTTACTTTTATCCTAACCTTAACCACTCCCTTAATTTTATCCTAGACCTAATTATTTATCCTAACCTTAACCACTTCCCTAATCTTAATCCTAACCTTAACCATTTGCCCTAACCCTAACCACTCCCCTATTTCTAATCTTAACCCTACTTTATTTAATTTAATGTTGAGATATTAAAAAATCTTAAAAAAAACCTTAAAAAACATTAAAAAACCTTTAAAAAACCTTTAAAAAACCTTAAAAACATTAAAAAACCTTTAAAAAACATTAAAAAAACATTTCATAGGTGGAGATTATAGGGGTTTGAGGGTTAATTTATTAAGGGTTAAGTCTAATTTAGTATTTTATTTTTTATTTTTTATTTTTTATTTTTATTATTCAAGGGCTAAAAGTATTAATAAATAATTAAAATCATTAATAAATAAATAAATTTTCATTTAAAATATATTCATTTATTAGGGAAGGGTTAAAAACAATGAATTCCTATTGCAATAGGCAAAGGCAGGTTGAGGGAACAAGTCTGGGCATGTTTTGATTGACAGGGGGTGGGACATAGCAAAGTCTATAAGGGGAGGGCTGAGAAGGAGAGCTCATTTCCATTCTGAGCTTCGGAGAGAGAGGATCATTGAGAGCAGCAGCAATAGTAATTCATTGTTTTGTCTTTTTTGTGTGCCACAGGCCTGAAGAAGACCCGATAGGGTCGAAACGTTGCCCTTAGGCACACAACCAGTTTAATTTAAACACATTTAAAAACACATATATATTTTTTTTCGAATTTTTTCTTTTTTTCATTTAATAAGTTCATTTAAGCACTAAATAAACACAGTAGACTTTGGTTTTTTGTTTTATTTTTTTATTTTTTTTCAATTTTCAACAACAAACACATATAAATTCATTTCTTTTTAATAAATAGCATATTACAAACCTTATTACTTATATAACAAAGGCGAAACCAGACAACAAAACACAAAATAGAGTGAGGAGGAGTACAGAGGAGAGAAACAGAGGAGGAAAGAGGAGGAATAGAGAGACAAAGAGGAGAGAGGAGTACAGAGGAGAGAAACAGAGGGAGAAAAAGAGGAGGAAATAGAGAGACAAAGAGGAGAAAGGAGTAAAAACACGAAACAACACGAAAAAATGTTTCGTGTGGATGATGGGTGGACTGTGGTGCGCTATGGGGGGAGGCGCAACCGCTCCCGTCAGCGCAACCAGAGGTTCGGTGACGGCTTCGGCCAGGGGATGGACCGTGCACCTCCTGTCCCTTTTCGGGGACAGGCACGTAATCCTTTCCCTAACCGGCCAGTGCCTCCCTTGGCTGGAGACCGTTACCGGGGACCCCAATCGCGTTCGTACGCAGCTGTGGTACGTGGGGGAAATCCACGAAGGGCTCCTGACCCGAATCCTCCACGTCCCAGTCGGGATGACAGCATCAAAAGGATGCCAGCTGATCCGAAATTCGGAGAGCTGGCTCGTAAGATCCATGCTCTGATTAAAATGGTTCACCATCTTCAGAAGGTGGCTCCCAAGGAGGATAAACCTGAGCCACGCATGATCTCACGCATGGTGGATATCCTGACATCAATGATCAAGCCTGCAGGCCCCACTTCACACACGCTCGACCTGATCCAGGGTAACGCCAAAAACTGGGGTTATAATACCCTGCTTATCCTGGAAGAGCATTACATGGCAGGCATTGAATCATTGATGCAGGACTTGGATAAGATTCTGGTTTCGGACTGGAAACCAGCTTTTGAGGTGGCCAAGCGCTGGGCCTTTCGAAATCTGCCCCGTATGACCCAGGAGGCAGTTGATCATGTTGAGGCATTGATCACAGCCAGATCAGACAAGACACAGGCTGCACCACAAGCACCTCAAGCACAGGATGCACAGCAGCAGACAGCCACAACTGATGGTTCTGTGCCACAAGTGCAAGCTGTGCAGCAACAGACAGCCGCTACTGATCAGGCTGCACCTAAGACAGCCGCTACTGATCAGGCTGCACCTAAAACACGTGATGCACAGCATCAGACAGTGGCAGCACAAGATTCTGCGCCACCTGACACAGTAACACGACAGTCTCGTGTTGCACAGGAAGCTCCTAAGAGTCATACGGTGGCTACTATGACTGAGGAGCCTAGTCCAGTGGCAGAATCATCTCCTCATTCACTGCATGGGCAATCTCCTCGAGATAGGAGAGAGCCTAGGAGAGTTCGGCAGCCAAATAACTGTGTGGTTGCTGAGGACAGTGCTCTTTTGGACATCGGAGACACTTCTCATGATGAAGCACTGGTTCCAGGTTTGGTTATGAGTCCGGGTAGCTGGTTGCTGGATGAGGAAGTTGGAGAGGAGATCATACCTAGTCCATGTCTGGCACCTATCAGAGACTCTCCGCAGGACCTGGTGCAGGTCCATGCTGAACAGAGTCCGCAGGGAGACATATCCCAACCAGACTCCTTTTCAGACTTAATGTCTACCCCAAAGCCACAACGGTTCAAAGTGACCAGACACATGAACACAGATCGCAAGATGATCGATTGGACTCTGAGTGTGGGGAAGAAGTGGCTCATTATAGGGGACTCCAATCTGTCTAGGATCCCGGGATATTGTATTCCGGACCTGCAGGTTGATAGTTACCCGGGGGCCAACTTCCGCCATGCTCAGGCCTTGATGGCTAAATCTGTGAGCCAAGTTGGGGTGGAAAAGTTGGTTCTGTCCTTTGGCCTCAATTGTAGAGGTCAGAGGGCCAAGGAAACCTCAATCAAACAACTGCAGGGGGCAGTTAGGATGGCGAAACGGAAGTTTCCACAGGCGGAGATTTGGGTTCCGGTGATCAATTATTCACCATCCCTATCTAGCGCAGAGCGAACCACTTTGCTGACCCTAAATGCATACATCTCACGGAATTTGCCCTGCATTCCAGCACTTAGGAGTTCAGACTTTCGTCCGGATAGGGACCACATTCATTGGACGAGGGAGACAGCTCGTGCAATGCTGGACCATTGGGTCACATTTTTAAACTTGGACGCCCCCTAAGCCCTCCAGAGGAGGGGGGTGAACGTTCCAGGCCCCTGCTCTTCCAAAATGTTATGGTGCTAGCCGAAAACTTTAGCCTCACAGAGCCACAACGGGCGCTTTTGAACCGAGGGTTGACTTTTGTCCCCACAACCAGGTTCAAAAATCAGAAACCACAACTTCAATTGGATATTCAACATTATCATAGAAAAATTAAATTGGCAGCACATTTTCAAAATAGAAGAAGACAATTGACACGTTTTGTTGGACCCTCAGATTGGACGCCCCCCTTAGACAATTTACCCCCAGAAATTAAATTTTTAATTAAGAAAGATCAGAAGGATTTTACTAAACATTTTAAAATTTGGAAAGAGACGTCGAATTTGTCAAGGGAGGAAGAAAAAGCTCTTAAAGAACTAATAGATAATAAACATATAGTAATTAAACCAGCAGATAAGGGCAGTGCAGTAGTAGTTTTGAGCAGGGAGCAATATATTACAGAAGTTGATCGACAGTTGAATGATAAAACTTATTATAGGAAATTAAAGGATCCGATTTATTTAGAAACTGTTCCTGTGGTGCAAAAGATTTTGGAGAGTTTGCTTAATCAAGGATTTATTAACAAAAAACAGCTGAAATATTTACAAGGGGACGCAGAACCTAGGGCAAGGAGGTTCTATATTTTACCTAAGATTCATAAGGAGCCAGAAAAGTGGACAGTGCCCTTTAAAATACCTCCTGGACGTCCAATTGTGTCAGACTGTGGTAGCGAAACCTATCAAACAGCTGAGTTCATTGATTATTATTTGAATCCCCTTTCTGTAAAACATCCATCTTATGTTAAAGACACCACTCATTTTATTGATATGATCAAAAATTTGAAAATTCCTCCCAATTCATTTTTCTTTACAATTGATATAGATAGTTTGTATACGAATATTGACATTAAAGCCGGTTTGGAAGCTGTTAACAAAATATTTCACAAGTATCCAGATAATAATAGGCCAGATAAGGAATTGTTAGAGTTATTGGAAATTAATCTTACCAGGAATGATTTTGAGTTTAACAAAGAATTTTTTCTCCAAATTAAAGGAACTGCTATGGGCAAAAGATTTGCTCCAGCATATGCCAATATTTTTATGGCAGACTGGGAGGAAAGAGCGTTGGAAAAATGTAGCAAACAACCATTTCATTATCTTAGATATTTAGATGACATCTTTGGAATTTGGACACATTCGAGGGAGGAATTTGATCAATTTATTCAAACATTAGACACTTTTGATCCATCTATTCGGCTAAAATACAAATCTGATAATCAGTCAATTGATTTTTTAGACACTACAGTATACAAAGGTCAAACATTTCAGGAAAGTCAAACATTGGACATTAAAGTTTATTTTAAAGAAACAGACACACATGCATTATTATTTAAGACAAGTTTTCATCCCAAACATACCTTCAGGGGGTTAATTAAGTCACAATTGATTAGGTTTAAAAGAATTTGCACACGGGAACAGGATTTTAAGGACGCAGTTAAGATTTTATTTGACACATTAAGAACTAGAGGATATTCAAGACAGTTTTTACGACATTGTTTTAAGACATTTGAAATTCAAGAAGCAAGAGACCAGAGAGACATCATTCCATTGATTACCACTTTTTCTTCAGTGAGTGTAATTCTGAATAATAAGCTAAAGGGTAACTTTAAAACAATGATCGAGAATCAGGGGTTGTTTAAAAATCATAGGGTAATTTCAGCTTATAGAAGGAATAAAAATTTGAGGGATTACTTGGTCAGAGCTAGACTGCGTTCTTTACAAGGGGTGTCTAAAACTAATGTATTATCGGGAACATTTGTCAGATTGGAATTCATATACAATAAGGTAAAAAAGACAGTCTTCAAAATTACACAAACTTTCACCCCACAAACCTCAAATTGTGTGTATTTAATATTTTGTGTTAAATGTGATAAACAATATGTTGGAGAGACTAGGAATTCAATCTCAGTTAGGATGATGCAACATAGATATAATATTAAGAATAAAAAAGAAATTCATACTCCTCTGGTACAACATTTTATTTTACACGGTTTGCAAGAACTCAGAGTTTCAGGGATTCAGAGCAACTCACTATGGACAGATAAGGAGAGGAAGAAAGAAGAGAGAAAATGGATTAGGCTACTAGATTCTAAAGAACCATTTGGATTGAATAAAAAGTTTAATTAATTTTATTTTAGTTTCATTGATTCATGCCTAAACCTAACCATTTCTAAATTTTTGCCTAACCCTAACCATTTCCAAATTCTTGCCTAAACCTAACCATTAGTAATTATTGCCTAAACCTAACCATTTCTAAATTTTTGCCTAAACCTAACCATTTCCAAATTCTTGCCTAAACTTAACCATTAGTAATTATTGCCTAAACCTAACCATTTTTAAATTTTTGCCTAAACCTAACCATTAGTATTCTTGCCTAACCCTAACCAATTTCCTGGCCCTAACCCTAACCCTAACCCTTACTTTTATCCTAACCTTAACCACTCCCTTAATTTTATCCTAGACCTAATTATTTATCCTAACCTTAACCACTTCCCTAATCTTAATCCTAACCTTAACCATTTGCCCTAACCCTAACCACTCCCCTATTTCTAATCTTAACCCTACTTTATTTAATTTAATGTTGAGATATTAAAAAATCTTAAAAAAAACCTTAAAAAACATTAAAAAACCTTTAAAAAACCTTTAAAAAACCTTAAAAACATTAAAAAACCTTTAAAAAACATTAAAAAAACATTTCATAGGTGGAGATTATAGGGGTTTGAGGGTTAATTTATTAAGGGTTAAGTCTAATTTAGTATTTTATTTTTTATTTTTTATTTTTTATTTTTATTATTCAAGGGCTAAAAGTATTAATAAATAATTAAAATCATTAATAAATAAATAAATTTTCATTTAAAATATATTCATTTATTAGGGAAGGGTTAAAAACAATGAATTCCTATTGCAATAGGCAAAGGCAGGTTGAGGGAACAAGTCTGGGCATGTTTTGATTGACAGGGGGTGGGACATAGCAAAGTCTATAAGGGGAGGGCTGAGAAGGAGAGCTCATTTCCATTCTGAGCTTCGGAGAGAGAGGATCATTGAGAGCAGCAGCAATAGTAATTCATTGTTTTGTCTTTTTTGTGTGCCACAGGCCTGAAGAAGACCCGATAGGGTCGAAACGTTGCCCTTAGGCACACAACCAGTTTAATTTAAACACATTTAAAAACACATATATATTTTTTTTCGAATTTTTTCTTTTTTTCATTTAATAAGTTCATTTAAGCACTAAATAAACACAGTAGACTTTGGTTTTTTGTTTTATTTTTTTATTTTTTTTCAATTTTCAACAACAAACACATATAAATTCATTTCTTTTTAATAAATAGCATATTACAAACCTTATTACTTATATAACAAAGGCGAAACCAGACAACAAAACACAAAATAGAGTGAGGAGGAGTACAGAGGAGAGAAACAGAGGAGGAAAGAGGAGGAATAGAGAGACAAAGAGGAGAGAGGAGTACAGAGGAGAGAAACAGAGGGAGAAAAAGAGGAGGAAATAGAGAGACAAAGAGGAGAAAGGAGTAAAAACACGAAACAACACGAAAAAATGTTTCGTGTGGATGATGGGTGGACTGTGGTGCGCTATGGGGGGAGGCGCAACCGCTCCCGTCAGCGCAACCAGAGGTTCGGTGACGGCTTCGGCCAGGGGATGGACCGTGCACCTCCTGTCCCTTTTCGGGGACAGGCACGTAATCCTTTCCCTAACCGGCCAGTGCCTCCCTTGGCTGGAGACCGTTACCGGGGACCCCAATCGCGTTCGTACGCAGCTGTGGTACGTGGGGGAAATCCACGAAGGGCTCCTGACCCGAATCCTCCACGTCCCAGTCGGGATGACAGCATCAAAAGGATGCCAGCTGATCCGAAATTCGGAGAGCTGGCTCGTAAGATCCATGCTCTGATTAAAATGGTTCACCATCTTCAGAAGGTGGCTCCCAAGGAGGATAAACCTGAGCCACGCATGATCTCACGCATGGTGGATATCCTGACATCAATGATCAAGCCTGCAGGCCCCACTTCACACACGCTCGACCTGATCCAGGGTAACGCCAAAAACTGGGGTTATAATACCCTGCTTATCCTGGAAGAGCATTACATGGCAGGCATTGAATCATTGATGCAGGACTTGGATAAGATTCTGGTTTCGGACTGGAAACCAGCTTTTGAGGTGGCCAAGCGCTGGGCCTTTCGAAATCTGCCCCGTATGACCCAGGAGGCAGTTGATCATGTTGAGGCATTGATCACAGCCAGATCAGACAAGACACAGGCTGCACCACAAGCACCTCAAGCACAGGATGCACAGCAGCAGACAGCCACAACTGATGGTTCTGTGCCACAAGTGCAAGCTGTGCAGCAACAGACAGCCGCTACTGATCAGGCTGCACCTAAGACAGCCGCTACTGATCAGGCTGCACCTAAAACACGTGATGCACAGCATCAGACAGTGGCAGCACAAGATTCTGCGCCACCTGACACAGTAACACGACAGTCTCGTGTTGCACAGGAAGCTCCTAAGAGTCATACGGTGGCTACTATGACTGAGGAGCCTAGTCCAGTGGCAGAATCATCTCCTCATTCACTGCATGGGCAATCTCCTCGAGATAGGAGAGAGCCTAGGAGAGTTCGGCAGCCAAATAACTGTGTGGTTGCTGAGGACAGTGCTCTTTTGGACATCGGAGACACTTCTCATGATGAAGCACTGGTTCCAGGTTTGGTTATGAGTCCGGGTAGCTGGTTGCTGGATGAGGAAGTTGGAGAGGAGATCATACCTAGTCCATGTCTGGCACCTATCAGAGACTCTCCGCAGGACCTGGTGCAGGTCCATGCTGAACAGAGTCCGCAGGGAGACATATCCCAACCAGACTCCTTTTCAGACTTAATGTCTACCCCAAAGCCACAACGGTTCAAAGTGACCAGACACATGAACACAGATCGCAAGATGATCGATTGGACTCTGAGTGTGGGGAAGAAGTGGCTCATTATAGGGGACTCCAATCTGTCTAGGATCCCGGGATATTGTATTCCGGACCTGCAGGTTGATAGTTACCCGGGGGCCAACTTCCGCCATGCTCAGGCCTTGATGGCTAAATCTGTGAGCCAAGTTGGGGTGGAAAAGTTGGTTCTGTCCTTTGGCCTCAATTGTAGAGGTCAGAGGGCCAAGGAAACCTCAATCAAACAACTGCAGGGGGCAGTTAGGATGGCGAAACGGAAGTTTCCACAGGCGGAGATTTGGGTTCCGGTGATCAATTATTCACCATCCCTATCTAGCGCAGAGCGAACCACTTTGCTGACCCTAAATGCATACATCTCACGGAATTTGCCCTGCATTCCAGCACTTAGGAGTTCAGACTTTCGTCCGGATAGGGACCACATTCATTGGACGAGGGAGACAGCTCGTGCAATGCTGGACCATTGGGTCACATTTTTAAACTTGGACGCCCCCTAAGCCCTCCAGAGGAGGGGGGTGAACGTTCCAGGCCCCTGCTCTTCCAAAATGTTATGGTGCTAGCCGAAAACTTTAGCCTCACAGAGCCACAACGGGCGCTTTTGAACCGAGGGTTGACTTTTGTCCCCACAACCAGGTTCAAAAATCAGAAACCACAACTTCAATTGGATATTCAACATTATCATAGAAAAATTAAATTGGCAGCACATTTTCAAAATAGAAGAAGACAATTGACACGTTTTGTTGGACCCTCAGATTGGACGCCCCCCTTAGACAATTTACCCCCAGAAATTAAATTTTTAATTAAGAAAGATCAGAAGGATTTTACTAAACATTTTAAAATTTGGAAAGAGACGTCGAATTTGTCAAGGGAGGAAGAAAAAGCTCTTAAAGAACTAATAGATAATAAACATATAGTAATTAAACCAGCAGATAAGGGCAGTGCAGTAGTAGTTTTGAGCAGGGAGCAATATATTACAGAAGTTGATCGACAGTTGAATGATAAAACTTATTATAGGAAATTAAAGGATCCGATTTATTTAGAAACTGTTCCTGTGGTGCAAAAGATTTTGGAGAGTTTGCTTAATCAAGGATTTATTAACAAAAAACAGCTGAAATATTTACAAGGGGACGCAGAACCTAGGGCAAGGAGGTTCTATATTTTACCTAAGATTCATAAGGAGCCAGAAAAGTGGACAGTGCCCTTTAAAATACCTCCTGGACGTCCAATTGTGTCAGACTGTGGTAGCGAAACCTATCAAACAGCTGAGTTCATTGATTATTATTTGAATCCCCTTTCTGTAAAACATCCATCTTATGTTAAAGACACCACTCATTTTATTGATATGATCAAAAATTTGAAAATTCCTCCCAATTCATTTTTCTTTACAATTGATATAGATAGTTTGTATACGAATATTGACATTAAAGCCGGTTTGGAAGCTGTTAACAAAATATTTCACAAGTATCCAGATAATAATAGGCCAGATAAGGAATTGTTAGAGTTATTGGAAATTAATCTTACCAGGAATGATTTTGAGTTTAACAAAGAATTTTTTCTCCAAATTAAAGGAACTGCTATGGGCAAAAGATTTGCTCCAGCATATGCCAATATTTTTATGGCAGACTGGGAGGAAAGAGCGTTGGAAAAATGTAGCAAACAACCATTTCATTATCTTAGATATTTAGATGACATCTTTGGAATTTGGACACATTCGAGGGAGGAATTTGATCAATTTATTCAAACATTAGACACTTTTGATCCATCTATTCGGCTAAAATACAAATCTGATAATCAGTCAATTGATTTTTTAGACACTACAGTATACAAAGGTCAAACATTTCAGGAAAGTCAAACATTGGACATTAAAGTTTATTTTAAAGAAACAGACACACATGCATTATTATTTAAGACAAGTTTTCATCCCAAACATACCTTCAGGGGGTTAATTAAGTCACAATTGATTAGGTTTAAAAGAATTTGCACACGGGAACAGGATTTTAAGGACGCAGTTAAGATTTTATTTGACACATTAAGAACTAGAGGATATTCAAGACAGTTTTTACGACATTGTTTTAAGACATTTGAAATTCAAGAAGCAAGAGACCAGAGAGACATCATTCCATTGATTACCACTTTTTCTTCAGTGAGTGTAATTCTGAATAATAAGCTAAAGGGTAACTTTAAAACAATGATCGAGAATCAGGGGTTGTTTAAAAATCATAGGGTAATTTCAGCTTATAGAAGGAATAAAAATTTGAGGGATTACTTGGTCAGAGCTAGACTGCGTTCTTTACAAGGGGTGTCTAAAACTAATGTATTATCGGGAACATTTGTCAGATTGGAATTCATATACAATAAGGTAAAAAAGACAGTCTTCAAAATTACACAAACTTTCACCCCACAAACCTCAAATTGTGTGTATTTAATATTTTGTGTTAAATGTGATAAACAATATGTTGGAGAGACTAGGAATTCAATCTCAGTTAGGATGATGCAACATAGATATAATATTAAGAATAAAAAAGAAATTCATACTCCTCTGGTACAACATTTTATTTTACACGGTTTGCAAGAACTCAGAGTTTCAGGGATTCAGAGCAACTCACTATGGACAGATAAGGAGAGGAAGAAAGAAGAGAGAAAATGGATTAGGCTACTAGATTCTAAAGAACCATTTGGATTGAATAAAAAGTTTAATTAATTTTATTTTAGTTTCATTGATTCATGCCTAAACCTAACCATTTCTAAATTTTTGCCTAACCCTAACCATTTCCAAATTCTTGCCTAAACCTAACCATTAGTAATTATTGCCTAAACCTAACCATTTCTAAATTTTTGCCTAAACCTAACCATTTCCAAATTCTTGCCTAAACTTAACCATTAGTAATTATTGCCTAAACCTAACCATTTTTAAATTTTTGCCTAAACCTAACCATTAGTATTCTTGCCTAACCCTAACCAATTTCCTGGCCCTAACCCTAACCCTAACCCTTACTTTTATCCTAACCTTAACCACTCCCTTAATTTTATCCTAGACCTAATTATTTATCCTAACCTTAACCACTTCCCTAATCTTAATCCTAACCTTAACCATTTGCCCTAACCCTAACCACTCCCCTATTTCTAATCTTAACCCTACTTTATTTAATTTAATGTTGAGATATTAAAAAATCTTAAAAAAAACCTTAAAAAACATTAAAAAACCTTTAAAAAACCTTTAAAAAACCTTAAAAACATTAAAAAACCTTTAAAAAACATTAAAAAAACATTTCATAGGTGGAGATTATAGGGGTTTGAGGGTTAATTTATTAAGGGTTAAGTCTAATTTAGTATTTTATTTTTTATTTTTTATTTTTTATTTTTATTATTCAAGGGCTAAAAGTATTAATAAATAATTAAAATCATTAATAAATAAATAAATTTTCATTTAAAATATATTCATTTATTAGGGAAGGGTTAAAAACAATGAATTCCTATTGCAATAGGCAAAGGCAGGTTGAGGGAACAAGTCTGGGCATGTTTTGATTGACAGGGGGTGGGACATAGCAAAGTCTATAAGGGGAGGGCTGAGAAGGAGAGCTCATTTCCATTCTGAGCTTCGGAGAGAGAGGATCATTGAGAGCAGCAGCAATAGTAATTCATTGTTTTGTCTTTTTTGTGTGCCACAGGCCTGAAGAAGACCCGATAGGGTCGAAACGTTGCCCTTAGGCACACAACCAGTTTAATTTAAACACATTTAAAAACACATATATATTTTTTTTCGAATTTTTTCTTTTTTTCATTTAATAAGTTCATTTAAGCACTAAATAAACACAGTAGACTTTGGTTTTTTGTTTTATTTTTTTATTTTTTTTCAATTTTCAACAACAAACACATATAAATTCATTTCTTTTTAATAAATAGCATATTACAAACCTTATTACTTATATAACAAAGGCGAAACCAGACAACAAAACACAAAATAGAGTGAGGAGGAGTACAGAGGAGAGAAACAGAGGAGGAAAGAGGAGGAATAGAGAGACAAAGAGGAGAGAGGAGTACAGAGGAGAGAAACAGAGGGAGAAAAAGAGGAGGAAATAGAGAGACAAAGAGGAGAAAGGAGTAAAAACACGAAACAACACGAAAAAATGTTTCGTGTGGATGATGGGTGGACTGTGGTGCGCTATGGGGGGAGGCGCAACCGCTCCCGTCAGCGCAACCAGAGGTTCGGTGACGGCTTCGGCCAGGGGATGGACCGTGCACCTCCTGTCCCTTTTCGGGGACAGGCACGTAATCCTTTCCCTAACCGGCCAGTGCCTCCCTTGGCTGGAGACCGTTACCGGGGACCCCAATCGCGTTCGTACGCAGCTGTGGTACGTGGGGGAAATCCACGAAGGGCTCCTGACCCGAATCCTCCACGTCCCAGTCGGGATGACAGCATCAAAAGGATGCCAGCTGATCCGAAATTCGGAGAGCTGGCTCGTAAGATCCATGCTCTGATTAAAATGGTTCACCATCTTCAGAAGGTGGCTCCCAAGGAGGATAAACCTGAGCCACGCATGATCTCACGCATGGTGGATATCCTGACATCAATGATCAAGCCTGCAGGCCCCACTTCACACACGCTCGACCTGATCCAGGGTAACGCCAAAAACTGGGGTTATAATACCCTGCTTATCCTGGAAGAGCATTACATGGCAGGCATTGAATCATTGATGCAGGACTTGGATAAGATTCTGGTTTCGGACTGGAAACCAGCTTTTGAGGTGGCCAAGCGCTGGGCCTTTCGAAATCTGCCCCGTATGACCCAGGAGGCAGTTGATCATGTTGAGGCATTGATCACAGCCAGATCAGACAAGACACAGGCTGCACCACAAGCACCTCAAGCACAGGATGCACAGCAGCAGACAGCCACAACTGATGGTTCTGTGCCACAAGTGCAAGCTGTGCAGCAACAGACAGCCGCTACTGATCAGGCTGCACCTAAGACAGCCGCTACTGATCAGGCTGCACCTAAAACACGTGATGCACAGCATCAGACAGTGGCAGCACAAGATTCTGCGCCACCTGACACAGTAACACGACAGTCTCGTGTTGCACAGGAAGCTCCTAAGAGTCATACGGTGGCTACTATGACTGAGGAGCCTAGTCCAGTGGCAGAATCATCTCCTCATTCACTGCATGGGCAATCTCCTCGAGATAGGAGAGAGCCTAGGAGAGTTCGGCAGCCAAATAACTGTGTGGTTGCTGAGGACAGTGCTCTTTTGGACATCGGAGACACTTCTCATGATGAAGCACTGGTTCCAGGTTTGGTTATGAGTCCGGGTAGCTGGTTGCTGGATGAGGAAGTTGGAGAGGAGATCATACCTAGTCCATGTCTGGCACCTATCAGAGACTCTCCGCAGGACCTGGTGCAGGTCCATGCTGAACAGAGTCCGCAGGGAGACATATCCCAACCAGACTCCTTTTCAGACTTAATGTCTACCCCAAAGCCACAACGGTTCAAAGTGACCAGACACATGAACACAGATCGCAAGATGATCGATTGGACTCTGAGTGTGGGGAAGAAGTGGCTCATTATAGGGGACTCCAATCTGTCTAGGATCCCGGGATATTGTATTCCGGACCTGCAGGTTGATAGTTACCCGGGGGCCAACTTCCGCCATGCTCAGGCCTTGATGGCTAAATCTGTGAGCCAAGTTGGGGTGGAAAAGTTGGTTCTGTCCTTTGGCCTCAATTGTAGAGGTCAGAGGGCCAAGGAAACCTCAATCAAACAACTGCAGGGGGCAGTTAGGATGGCGAAACGGAAGTTTCCACAGGCGGAGATTTGGGTTCCGGTGATCAATTATTCACCATCCCTATCTAGCGCAGAGCGAACCACTTTGCTGACCCTAAATGCATACATCTCACGGAATTTGCCCTGCATTCCAGCACTTAGGAGTTCAGACTTTCGTCCGGATAGGGACCACATTCATTGGACGAGGGAGACAGCTCGTGCAATGCTGGACCATTGGGTCACATTTTTAAACTTGGACGCCCCCTAAGCCCTCCAGAGGAGGGGGGTGAACGTTCCAGGCCCCTGCTCTTCCAAAATGTTATGGTGCTAGCCGAAAACTTTAGCCTCACAGAGCCACAACGGGCGCTTTTGAACCGAGGGTTGACTTTTGTCCCCACAACCAGGTTCAAAAATCAGAAACCACAACTTCAATTGGATATTCAACATTATCATAGAAAAATTAAATTGGCAGCACATTTTCAAAATAGAAGAAGACAATTGACACGTTTTGTTGGACCCTCAGATTGGACGCCCCCCTTAGACAATTTACCCCCAGAAATTAAATTTTTAATTAAGAAAGATCAGAAGGATTTTACTAAACATTTTAAAATTTGGAAAGAGACGTCGAATTTGTCAAGGGAGGAAGAAAAAGCTCTTAAAGAACTAATAGATAATAAACATATAGTAATTAAACCAGCAGATAAGGGCAGTGCAGTAGTAGTTTTGAGCAGGGAGCAATATATTACAGAAGTTGATCGACAGTTGAATGATAAAACTTATTATAGGAAATTAAAGGATCCGATTTATTTAGAAACTGTTCCTGTGGTGCAAAAGATTTTGGAGAGTTTGCTTAATCAAGGATTTATTAACAAAAAACAGCTGAAATATTTACAAGGGGACGCAGAACCTAGGGCAAGGAGGTTCTATATTTTACCTAAGATTCATAAGGAGCCAGAAAAGTGGACAGTGCCCTTTAAAATACCTCCTGGACGTCCAATTGTGTCAGACTGTGGTAGCGAAACCTATCAAACAGCTGAGTTCATTGATTATTATTTGAATCCCCTTTCTGTAAAACATCCATCTTATGTTAAAGACACCACTCATTTTATTGATATGATCAAAAATTTGAAAATTCCTCCCAATTCATTTTTCTTTACAATTGATATAGATAGTTTGTATACGAATATTGACATTAAAGCCGGTTTGGAAGCTGTTAACAAAATATTTCACAAGTATCCAGATAATAATAGGCCAGATAAGGAATTGTTAGAGTTATTGGAAATTAATCTTACCAGGAATGATTTTGAGTTTAACAAAGAATTTTTTCTCCAAATTAAAGGAACTGCTATGGGCAAAAGATTTGCTCCAGCATATGCCAATATTTTTATGGCAGACTGGGAGGAAAGAGCGTTGGAAAAATGTAGCAAACAACCATTTCATTATCTTAGATATTTAGATGACATCTTTGGAATTTGGACACATTCGAGGGAGGAATTTGATCAATTTATTCAAACATTAGACACTTTTGATCCATCTATTCGGCTAAAATACAAATCTGATAATCAGTCAATTGATTTTTTAGACACTACAGTATACAAAGGTCAAACATTTCAGGAAAGTCAAACATTGGACATTAAAGTTTATTTTAAAGAAACAGACACACATGCATTATTATTTAAGACAAGTTTTCATCCCAAACATACCTTCAGGGGGTTAATTAAGTCACAATTGATTAGGTTTAAAAGAATTTGCACACGGGAACAGGATTTTAAGGACGCAGTTAAGATTTTATTTGACACATTAAGAACTAGAGGATATTCAAGACAGTTTTTACGACATTGTTTTAAGACATTTGAAATTCAAGAAGCAAGAGACCAGAGAGACATCATTCCATTGATTACCACTTTTTCTTCAGTGAGTGTAATTCTGAATAATAAGCTAAAGGGTAACTTTAAAACAATGATCGAGAATCAGGGGTTGTTTAAAAATCATAGGGTAATTTCAGCTTATAGAAGGAATAAAAATTTGAGGGATTACTTGGTCAGAGCTAGACTGCGTTCTTTACAAGGGGTGTCTAAAACTAATGTATTATCGGGAACATTTGTCAGATTGGAATTCATATACAATAAGGTAAAAAAGACAGTCTTCAAAATTACACAAACTTTCACCCCACAAACCTCAAATTGTGTGTATTTAATATTTTGTGTTAAATGTGATAAACAATATGTTGGAGAGACTAGGAATTCAATCTCAGTTAGGATGATGCAACATAGATATAATATTAAGAATAAAAAAGAAATTCATACTCCTCTGGTACAACATTTTATTTTACACGGTTTGCAAGAACTCAGAGTTTCAGGGATTCAGAGCAACTCACTATGGACAGATAAGGAGAGGAAGAAAGAAGAGAGAAAATGGATTAGGCTACTAGATTCTAAAGAACCATTTGGATTGAATAAAAAGTTTAATTAATTTTATTTTAGTTTCATTGATTCATGCCTAAACCTAACCATTTCTAAATTTTTGCCTAACCCTAACCATTTCCAAATTCTTGCCTAAACCTAACCATTAGTAATTATTGCCTAAACCTAACCATTTCTAAATTTTTGCCTAAACCTAACCATTTCCAAATTCTTGCCTAAACTTAACCATTAGTAATTATTGCCTAAACCTAACCATTTTTAAATTTTTGCCTAAACCTAACCATTAGTATTCTTGCCTAACCCTAACCAATTTCCTGGCCCTAACCCTAACCCTAACCCTTACTTTTATCCTAACCTTAACCACTCCCTTAATTTTATCCTAGACCTAATTATTTATCCTAACCTTAACCACTTCCCTAATCTTAATCCTAACCTTAACCATTTGCCCTAACCCTAACCACTCCCCTATTTCTAATCTTAACCCTACTTTATTTAATTTAATGTTGAGATATTAAAAAATCTTAAAAAAAACCTTAAAAAACATTAAAAAACCTTTAAAAAACCTTTAAAAAACCTTAAAAACATTAAAAAACCTTTAAAAAACATTAAAAAAACATTTCATAGGTGGAGATTATAGGGGTTTGAGGGTTAATTTATTAAGGGTTAAGTCTAATTTAGTATTTTATTTTTTATTTTTTATTTTTTATTTTTATTATTCAAGGGCTAAAAGTATTAATAAATAATTAAAATCATTAATAAATAAATAAATTTTCATTTAAAATATATTCATTTATTAGGGAAGGGTTAAAAACAATGAATTCCTATTGCAATAGGCAAAGGCAGGTTGAGGGAACAAGTCTGGGCATGTTTTGATTGACAGGGGGTGGGACATAGCAAAGTCTATAAGGGGAGGGCTGAGAAGGAGAGCTCATTTCCATTCTGAGCTTCGGAGAGAGAGGATCATTGAGAGCAGCAGCAATAGTAATTCATTGTTTTGTCTTTTTTGTGTGCCACAGGCCTGAAGAAGACCCGATAGGGTCGAAACGTTGCCCTTAGGCACACAACCAGTTTAATTTAAACACATTTAAAAACACATATATATTTTTTTTCGAATTTTTTCTTTTTTTCATTTAATAAGTTCATTTAAGCACTAAATAAACACAGTAGACTTTGGTTTTTTGTTTTATTTTTTTATTTTTTTTCAATTTTCAACAACAAACACATATAAATTCATTTCTTTTTAATAAATAGCATATTACAAACCTTATTACTTATATAACAAAGGCGAAACCAGACAACAAAACACAAAATAGAGTGAGGAGGAGTACAGAGGAGAGAAACAGAGGAGGAAAGAGGAGGAATAGAGAGACAAAGAGGAGAGAGGAGTACAGAGGAGAGAAACAGAGGGAGAAAAAGAGGAGGAAATAGAGAGACAAAGAGGAGAAAGGAGTAAAAACACGAAACAACACGAAAAAATGTTTCGTGTGGATGATGGGTGGACTGTGGTGCGCTATGGGGGGAGGCGCAACCGCTCCCGTCAGCGCAACCAGAGGTTCGGTGACGGCTTCGGCCAGGGGATGGACCGTGCACCTCCTGTCCCTTTTCGGGGACAGGCACGTAATCCTTTCCCTAACCCTAACCCTCATCCCCTTAACCCTAACCCTAACACTAACACTAACACTAACCCTAACACTAACACTAACCCTAACCCTAACCCTAACCCTAACACTGAAACACAACTAAAGATTCCATTATTATGTCATTAGTCATTTTCATGTTGATGGCTACTTATTGCATGTAGATCTCCATATATGATTTTGAAAAAACATCTCGCAAAATCACTACCAATCGACTCCAAATGGTCTGAAACGTGCTCCTAACTACTTTCTGGAGGAAGTTTTTCGGCTGTGACACTTAGTCATTTTTCCACTCAGGTTCGCATGCTGCGATCTGATTGGACGAGCGTTTTTCTTGAATAACTCCCGAACCGTACATCCTAGACACTTGGAAACCACGTTCGTCTAATATAATTCCACCATTCTGCATCCAACGGTACCACCCACGACTCTCTACGACCTTCCTGTCCGGAGATACAGGAAAAAAAAACTTTATTTCGGCCATATCTCCGGACTCGAACGTTGTACAGGCTCGAGGGTGGTACCAATGGAAAGCCCGTACCCGAAAATAGGGGGGTACAAGGTGGTTTCATGTCTCTACGACCTTCCGTTCCCGAGATATGCACCTTTGAAGTTATCGTCGGGGGCGACGATAGGTGGTTTTCATCCCCTTAACCCTAACCCTAACCCTAACCCTAACCCTAACCCTAACCCTAAACCCTAACCCTAACCCTAACCCTAACCCTAACCCTAACCCCCTAACCCTAACCCTAACCCTAACCCTAACCCTAACCCCTAACCCTAACCCTAACCCTAACCCTAACCCTCATCCCCTTAACCCTAACCCTAACACTAACACTAACACTAACCCTAACACTAACACTAACCCTAACCCTAACCCTAACCCTAACACTGAAACACAACTAAAGATTCCATTATTATGTCATTAGTCATTTTCATGTTGATGGCTACTTATTGCATGTAGATCTCCATATATGATTTTGAAAAAACATCTCGCAAAATCACTACCAATCGACTCCAAATGGTCTGAAACGTGCTCCTAACTACTTTCTGGAGGAAGTTTTTCGGCTGTGACACTTAGTCATTTTTCCACTCAGGTTCGCATGCTGCGATCTGATTGGACGAGCGTTTTTCTTGAATAACTCCCGAACCGTACATCCTAGACACTTGGAAACCACGTTCGTCTAATATAATTCCACCATTCTGCATCCAACGGTACCACCCACGACTCTCTACGACCTTCCTGTCCGGAGATACAGGAAAAAAAAACTTTATTTCGGCCATATCTCCGGACTCGAACGTTGTACAGGCTCGAGGGTGGTACCAATGGAAAGCCCGTACCCGAAAATAGGGGGGTACAAGGTGGTTTCATGTCTCTACGACCTTCCGTTCCCGAGATATGCACCTTTGAAGTTATCGTCGGGGGCGACGATAGGTGGTTTTCATCCCCTTAACCTAACCCTAACCCTAACCCTAACCCTAACCCTAACCCTAACCCTAACCCTAACCCTAACCCTAACCCTAACCCTAACCCCTAACCCCTAACCCTAACCCTAACCCTAACCCTAACCCTAACCCTAACCCTAACCCTAACCCTAACCCTAACCCCTAACCCCCTAACCCTAACCCTAACCCTAACCCTAACCCTAACCCTAACCCTAACCCTAACCCTAACCCCTAACCCTAACCCTAACCCTAACCCTAACCCTAACCCTAACCCTAACCCAACCCTAACCCTAACCCTAACCCTAACCCTAACCCTAACCCTAACCCTAACCCTAACCCCTAACCCTAACCCTAACCCTAACCCTAACCCTAACCCTAACCCTAACCCTAACCCTAACCCTAACCCTAACCCTAACCCCTAACCCTAACCCCTAACCCTAACCCTAACCCTAACCCTAACCCTAACCCTAACCCTAACCCTAACCCTAACCCTAACCCTAACCCTAACCCCCTAACCCTAACCCCCTAACCCTAACCCTAACCCTAACCCTAACCCTAACCCTAACCCTAACCCTAACCCCTAACCCTAACCCCTAACCCTAACCCTAACCCTAACCCTAACCCTAACCCTAACCCTAACCCTAACCCTAACCCTAACCCTAACCCTAACCCCTAACCCTAACCCCTAACCCCTAACCCCTAACCCCTAACCCTAACCCTAACCCTAACCCTAACCCTAACCCTAACCCTAACCCTAACCCTAACCCTAACCCTAACCCTAATCCTCCCCCAACCCTAACCTTAACCATAACCCTAGTTGGTGTGCCTAACCCTAACCCCTAGCCCCCCCTGCCCTAACCCTAACCGTGAATCTATTGGTGGATATGCTAATTAAGGAAATAAGCCAAAGTAAGAAATAAAGAAACAAAGAAATAAAGAGGCAAGAAAAAGCCAAAGAAATAAAACCCTATAAAAGGAAGAGCATAATCCAAAACTAGATAGACGTAAATGAAGGAAGGGTTTTCGCAAAGGGAAAAGCAGAAGGAAGGGTTAATTGGAATTCTAAAACACAAAGAGAAGGGAATTTAAACCTAAACATTGGATAACAAAAAGGA
>NC_054395.1:0-37500 GCF_017976425.1 Toxotes jaculatrix | reverse complement strand
TGGAGGTCTAATTCCAGGAACGTGAACTTACCCTATATTCACTCCTAAACCTAACCCTCAGTCAAGCACCTGTCCTGGCTAAGTGTCTGAGGTACTTACCGCATGGATGTCCAATTCCAGGAACGTGAACTTACCCACCGTTCACTCCTAAACCTAACCCTCAGTCAAGCACCTGTCCTGGGCATGTGTCTGAGGTACTTACCGCATGAAGGTCCAATTCCAGGAACGTGAACTTACCCTATATTCACTCCTAAACCTAACCGTCAGTCAAGCACCTGTCCTGGCTAAGTGTCTGAGGTACTTACCGCATGGATGTCCAATTCCAGGAACGTGAACTTACCCACCGTTCACTCCTAAACTTAACCCTAAGTCAAGCAACTGTCCTGGGCATGTGTCTGAGGTACTTACCGCATGAAGGTCCAATTCCAGGAACGTGAACTTACCCTATATTCACTCCTAAACCTAACCGTCAGTCAAGCACCTGTCCTGGCTAAGTGTCTGAGGTACTTACCGCATGGATGTCCAATTCCAGGAAAGTGAAACATACCCACCGTTCACTCCTAAACCAAAACCCTCAGTCAAGCACCTGTCCTGGGCATGTGTCTGAGGTACTTACCGCATGAAGGTCCAATTCCAGGAACGTGAACTTACCCTATATTCACTCCTAAACCTAACCCTCAGTCAAGCACCTGTCCTGGGCATGTGTCTGAGGTACTTACCGCATGAAGGTCCAATTCCAGGAACGTGAACTTACCCACCGTTCACTCCTAAACTTAACCCTCAGTCAAGCAACTGTCCTGGGCATGTGTCTGAGGTACTTACCGCATGAAGGTCCAATTCCAGGAACGTGAACTTACCCACCGTTCACTCCTAAACCTAACCGTCAGTCAAGCACCTGTCCTGGCTAAGTGTCTGAGTTACTTACCGCATGGATGTCCAATTCCAGGAACGTGAACTTACCCACCGTTCACTCCTAAACCTAACCCTCAGTCAAGCAACTGTCCTGGGCATGTGTCTTTGATACTTACCGCATGGAGATCCCTTTCCTGGACAGGTGCTTGACTGAGGGTTAGGTTTAGGAGCGAACGGTGGGTAACACCATAACAGGTGCTTGACTGAGGGTTAGGTTTAGGAGTGAATGGTGGGTAACACCATTCAACCCTAAACCTAACCCTCAGTCAAGCACCTGTCCTGGGCACGTGTCTTTGATACTTACCACATGGAGGTCTAATTCCAGGAACGTGAACTTACCCACCGTTCACTCCTAAACCTAACCCTCAGTCAAGCAACTGTCCTGGGCATGTGTCTGAGGTACTTACCGCATGAAGGTCCAATTCCAGGAACGTGAACTTACCCTATATTCACTCCTAAACCTAACCCTCAGTCAAGCACCTGTCCTGGCTAAGTGTCTGAGGTACTTACCGCATGGATGTCCAATTCCAGGAACGTGAACTTACCCACCGTTCGCTCCTAAACCTAACCCTCAGTCAAGCAACTGTCCTGGGCATGTGTCTGAGGTACTTACCGCATGGAGGTCCAATTCCAGGAACGTGAACTTACCCTATATTCACTCCTAAACCTAACCCTCAGTCAAGCACCTGTCCTGGCTAAGTGTCTGAGGTACTTACCGCATGGAGGTCCAATTCCAGGAAAGTGAAACTTACCCGCCGTTCGCTCCTAAACCTAACCCTCAGTCGAGCGCCTGTCCCGGGCACGTCTCTGAGGTACTTACCGCGTGGGATTTGGAAAAAGGTTTAATTCCTGGAATTCGGCAACAGAAAAACAGCGACACCTGGTGGCCGTTTGGCGCAATCGCCGCGGGCGAAAGTCCGTCCTTTGACGTTGGAATGCAACGGAATGAGGCCTAGCACATTAGCTAACCGCCGAAAATTAGCTGGCGCCCACATACACAATCATTGAAAGTCCGTTCCGCCATGTCGACACTGTTCCGCAAAGGGCGCCTCAAACTCATAACCCTAACCCTAACCCTAACCCTAACCCTGAAAATGCCACACAGTACAAATCACAGAAACATACTTGAAAACTCTGCCAAATGCTTCTTCTAATGTAAAATAGTGTTTCCATGCTGGAAAAAGTCTTATTTTGACGCCAGCAACATATTTGATGCAAAGCTGTCATTTCAGCTCAAACGGTAAAATTTCACCGTTCCTGGCCATATGAGACTGTTTTTCACAACGTTTGCCCTGAAAGTGCCAGGTACTGCAGATGAAAGAAACACACGGGAAAACTCAGCAAAATGCTTCTTCTAATGTAAAATAGTGTTTCCATGCTGGAAAAAGTCTTATTTTGACGCCAGCAACATATTTGATGCAAAGCTGTCATTTCAGCTCAAACGGTAAAATTTCACCGTTCCTGGCCATATGAGACTGTTTTTCACAACGTTTGCCCTGAAAGTGCCAGGTACTGCAGATGAAAGAAACACACGGGAAAACTCTGCAAAATGCTTCTTCTAATGTAAAATAGTGTTTCCATGCTGGAAACAGTCTTATTTTGACGCCAGCAACATATTTTAGACACACCGTTCATTTCAGCACTAACTGACTGAAACTTGCCGTTTTAAGCGTTTCCAGCCATTCTCCGTGTGTCTGGGACACAGCGTGTGCCCTGAAAATGCCACACAGTACAAATCACAGAAACATACTTGAAAACTCTGCCAAATGCTTCTTCTAATGTAAAATAGTGTTTCCATGCTGGAAAAAGTCTTATTTTGACGCCAGCAACATATTTGATGCAAAGCTGTCATTTCAGCTCAAACGGTAAAATTTCACCGTTCCTGGCCATATGAGACTGTTTTTCACAACGTTTGCCCTGAAAGTGCCAGGTACTGCAGATGAAAGAAACACACGGGAAAACTCTGCAAAATGCTTCTTCTAATGTAAAATAGTGTTTCCATGCTGGAAACAGTCTTATTTTGACGCCAGCAACATATTTTAGACACACCGTTCATTTCAGCACTAACTGACTGAAACTTGCCGTTTTAAGCGTTTCCAGCCATTCTCCGTGTGTCTGGGACACAGCGTGTGCCCTGAAAATGCCACACAGTACAAATCACAGAAACATACTTGAAAACTCTGCCAAATGCTTCTTCTAATGTAAAATAGTGTTTCCATGCTGGAAAAAGTCTTATTTTGACGCCAGCAACATATTTGATGCAAAGCTGTCATTTCAGCTCAAACGGTAAAATTTCACCGTTCCTGGCCATATGAGACTGTTTTTCACAACGTTTGCCCTGAAAGTGCCAGGTACTGCAGATGAAAGAAACACACGGGAAAACTCTGCCAAATGCTTCTTCTAATGTAAAATAGTGTTTCCATGCTGGAAAAAGTCTTATTTTGACGCCAGCAACATATTTGATGCAAAGCTGTCATATCAGCTCAAACGGTAAAATTTCACCGTTCCTGGCCATATGAGACTGTTTTTCACAACGTTTGCCCTGAAAGTGCCAGGTACTGCAGATGAAAGAAACACACGGGAAAACTCTGCAAAATGCTTCTTCTAATGTAAAATAGTGTTTCCATGCTGGAAACAGTCTTATTTTGACGCCAGCAACATATTTGATGCAAAGCTGTCATTTCAGCTCAAACGGTAAAATTTCACCGTTCCTGGCCATATGAGACTGTTTTTCACAACGTTTGCCCTGAAAGTGCCAGGTACTGCAGATGAAAGAAACACACGGGAAAACTCAGCAAAATGCTTCTTCTAATGTAAAATAGTGTTTCCATGCTGGAAAAAGTCTTATTTTGACGCCAGCAACATATTTGATGCAAAGCTGTCATTTCAGCTCAAACGGTAAAATTTCACCGTTCCTGGCCATATGAGACTGTTTTTCACAACGTTTGCCCTGAAAGTGCCAGGTACTGCAGATGAAAGAAACACACGGGAAAACTCTGCAAAATGCTTCTTCTAATGTAAAATAGTGTTTCCATGCTGGAAAAAGTCTTATTTTGACGCCAGCAACATATTTGATGCAAAGCTGTCATTTCAGCTCAAACGGTAAAATTTCACCGTTCCTGGCCATATGAGACTGTTTTTCACAACGTTTGCCCTGAAAGTGCCAGGTACTGCAGATGAAAGAAACACACGGGAAAACTCTGCAAAATGCTTCTTCTAATGTAAAATAGTGTTTCCATGCTGGAAACAGTCTTATTTTGACGCCAGCAACATATTTTAGACACACCGTTCATTTCAGCACTAACTGACTGAAACTTGCCGTTTTAAGCGTTTCCAGCCATTCTCCGTGTGTCTGGGACACAGCGTGTGCCCTGAAAATGCCACACAGTACAAATCACAGAAACATACTTGAAAACTCTGCCAAATGCTTCTTCTAATGTAAAATAGTGTTTCCATGCTGGAAAAAGTCTTATTTTGACGCCAGCAACATATTTGATGCAAAGCTGTCATTTCAGCTCAAACGGTAAAATTTCACCGTTCCTGGCCATATGAGACTGTTTTTCACAACGTTTGCCCTGAAAGTGCCAGGTACTGCAGATGAAAGAAACACACGGGAAAACTCTGCAAAATGCTTCTTCTAATGTAAAATAGTGTTTCCATGCTGGAAAAAGTCTTATTTTGACGCCAGCAACATATTTGATGCAAAGCTGTCATTTCAGCTCAAACGGTAAAATTTCACCGTTCCTGGCCATATGAGACTGTTTTTCACAACGTTTGCCCTGAAAGTGCCAGGTACTGCAGATGAAAGAAACACACGGGAAAACTCTGCCAAATGCTTCTTCTAATGTAAAATAGTGTTTCCATGCTGGAAAAAGTCTTATTTTGACGCCAGCAACATATTTGATGCAAAGCTGTCATTTCAGCTCAAACGGTAAAATTTCACCGTTCCTGGCCATATGAGACTGTTTTTCACAACGTTTGCCCTGAAAGTGCCAGGTACTGCAGATGAAAGAAACACACGGGAAAACTCAGCAAAATGCTTCTTCTAATGTAAAATAGTGTTTCCATGCTGGAAACAGTCTTATTTTGACGCCAGCAACATATTTTAGACACACCGTTCATTTCAGCACTAACTGACTGAAACTTGCCGTTTTAAGCGTTTCCAGCCATTCTCCGTGTGTCTGGGACACAGCGTGTGCCCTGAAAATGCCACACAGTACAAATCACAGAAACATACTTGAAAACTCTGCCAAATGCTTCTTCTAATGTAAAATAGTGTTTCCATGCTGGAAAAAGTCTTATTTTGACGCCAGCAACATATTTGATGCAAAGCTGTCATTTCAGCTCAAACGGTAAAATTTCACCGTTCCTGGCCATATGAGACTGTTTTTCACAACGTTTGCCCTGAAAGTGCCAGGTACTGCAGATGAAAGAAACACACGGGAAAACTCTGCAGAATGCTTCTTCTAATGTAAAATAGTGTTTCCATGCTGGAAAAAGTCTTATTTTGACGCCAGCAACATATTTGATGCAAAGCTGTCATTTCAGCTCAAACGGTAAAATTTCACCGTTCCTGGCCATATGAGACTGTTTTTCACAACGTTTGCCCTGAAAGTGCCAGGTACTGCAGATGAAAGAAACACACGGGAAAACTCTGCAAAATGCTTCTTCTAATGTAAAATAGTGTTTCCATGCTGGAAAAAGTCTTATTTTGACGCCAGCAACATATTTGATGCAAAGCTGTCATTTCAGCTCAAACGGTAAAATTTCACCGTTCCTGGCCATATGAGACTGTTTTTCACAACGTTTGCCCTGAAAGTGCCAGGTACTGCAGATGAAAGAAACACACGGGAAAACTCTGCAAAATGCTTCTTCTAATGTAAAATAGTGTTTCCATGCTGGAAACAGTCTTATTTTGACGCCAGCAACATATTTTAGACACACCGTTCATTTCAGCACTAACTGACTGAAACTTGCCGTTTTAAGCGTTTCCAGCCATTCTCCGTGTGTCTGGGACACAGCGTGTGCCCTGAAAATGCCACACAGTACAAATCACAGAAACATACTTGAAAACTCTGCAAAATGCTTCTTCTAATGTAAAATAGTGTTTCCATGCTGGAAAAAGTCTTATTTTGACGCCAGCAACATATTTGATGCAAAGCTGTCATTTCAGCTCAAACGGTAAAATTTCACCGTTCCTGGCCATATGAGACTGTTTTTCACAACGTTTGCCCTGAAAGTGCCAGGTACTGCAGATGAAAGAAACACACGGGAAAACTCTGCCAAATGCTTCTTCTAATGTAAAATAGTGTTTCCATGCTGGAAAAAGTCTTATTTTGACGCCAGCAACATATTTGATGCAAAGCTGTCATTTCAGCTCAAACGGTAAAATTTCACCGTTCCTGGCCATATGAGACTGTTTTTCACAACGTTTGCCCTGAAAGTGCCAGGTACTGCAGATGAAAGAAACACACGGGAAAACTCAGCAAAATGCTTCTTCTAATGTAAAATAGTGTTTCCATGCTGGAAACAGTCTTATTTTGACGCCAGCAACATATTTTAGACACACCGTTCATTTCAGCACTAACTGACTGAAACTTGCCGTTTTAAGCGTTTCCAGCCATTCTCCGTGTGTCTGGGACACAGCGTGTGCCCTGAAAATGCCACACAGTACAAATCACAGAAACATACTTGAAAACTCTGCCAAATGCTTCTTCTAATGTAAAATAGTGTTTCCATGCTGGAAAAAGTCTTATTTTGACGCCAGCAACATATTTGATGCAAAGCTGTCATTTCAGCTCAAACGGTAAAATTTCACCGTTCCTGGCCATATGAGACTGTTTTTCACAACGTTTGCCCTGAAAGTGCCAGGTACTGCAGATGAAAGAAACACACGGGAAAACTCTGCAGAATGCTTCTTCTAATGTAAAATAGTGTTTCCATGCTGGAAAAAGTCTTATTTTGACGCCAGCAACATATTTGATGCAAAGCTGTCATTTCAGCTCAAACGGTAAAATTTCACCGTTCCTGGCCATATGAGACTGTTTTTCACAACGTTTGCCCTGAAAGTGCCAGGTACTGCAGATGAAAGAAACACACGGGAAAACTCTGCAAAATGCTTCTTCTAATGTAAAATAGTGTTTCCATGCTGGAAAAAGTCTTATTTTGACGCCAGCAACATATTTGATGCAAAGCTGTCATTTCAGCTCAAACGGTAAAATTTCACCGTTCCTGGCCATATGAGACTGTTTTTCACAACGTTTGCCCTGAAAGTGCCAGGTACTGCAGATGAAAGAAACACACGGGAAAACTCTGCAAAATGCTTCTTCTAATGTAAAATAGTGTTTCCATGCTGGAAACAGTCTTATTTTGACGCCAGCAACATATTTTAGACACACCGTTCATTTCAGCACTAACTGACTGAAACTTGCCGTTTTAAGCGTTTCCAGCCATTCTCCGTGTGTCTGGGACACAGCGTGTGCCCTGAAAATGCCACACAGTACAAATCACAGAAACATACTTGAAAACTCTGCAAAATGCTTCTTCTAATGTAAAATAGTGTTTCCATGCTGGAAAAAGTCTTATTTTGACGCCAGCAACATATTTGATGCAAAGCTGTCATTTCAGCTCAAACGGTAAAATTTCACCGTTCCTGGCCATATGAGACTGTTTTTCACAACGTTTGCCCTGAAAGTGCCAGGTACTGCAGATGAAAGAAACACACGGGAAAACTCTGCAAAATGCTTCTTCTAATGTAAAATAGTGTTTCCATGCTGGAAAAAGTCTTATTTTGACGCCAGCAACATATTTGATGCAAAGCTGTCATTTCAGCTCAAACGGTAAAATTTCACCGTTCCTGGCCATATGAGACTGTTTTTCACAACGTTTGCCCTGAAAGTGCCAGGTACTGCAGATGAAAGAAACACACGGGAAAACTCTGCAAAATGCTTCTTCTAATGTAAAATAGTGTTTCCATGCTGGAAACAGTCTTATTTTGACGCCAGCAACATATTTGATGCAAAGCTGTCATTTCAGCTCAAACGGTAAAATTTCACCGTTCCTGGCCATATGAGACTGTTTTTCACAACGTTTGCCCTGAAAGTGCCAGGTACTGCAGATGAAAGAAACACACGGGAAAACTCTGCAAAATGCTTCTTCTAATGTAAAATAGTGTTTCCATGCTGGAAAAAGTCTTATTTTGACGCCAGCAACATATTTGATGCAAAGCTGTCATTTCAGCTCAAACGGTAAAATTTCACCGTTCCTGGCCATATGAGACTGTTTTTCACAACGTTTGCCCTGAAAGTGCCAGGTACTGCAGATGAAAGAAACACACGGGAAAACTCTGCAAAATGCTTCTTCTAATGTAAAATAGTGTTTCCATGCTGGAAAAAGTCTTATTTTGACGCCAGCAACATATTTGATGCAAAGCTGTCATTTCAGCTCAAACGGTAAAATTTCACCGTTCCTGGCCATATGAGACTGTTTTTCACAACGTTTGCCCTGAAAGTGCCAGGTACTGCAGATGAAAGAAACACACGGGAAAACTCTGCAAAATGCTTCTTCTATGTAAAATAGTGTTTCCATGCTGGAAAAAAGTCTTATTTTGACGCCAGCAACATATTTTAGACACACCGTTCATTTCAGCACTAACTGACTGAAACTTGCCGTTTTAAGCGTTTCCAGCCATTCTCCGTGTGTCTGGGACACAGCGTGTGCCCTGAAAATGCCACACAGTACAAATCACAGAAACATACTTGAAAACTCTGCCAAATGCTTCTTCTAATGTAAAATAGTGTTTCCATGCTGGAAAAAGTCTTATTTTGACGCCAGCAACATATTTGATGCAAAGCTGTCATTTCAGCTCAAACGGTAAAATTTTCACCGTTCCTGGCCATATGAGACTGTTTTTTCACAACGTTTGCCCTGAAAGTGCCAGGTACTGCAGATGAAAGAAAACACACGGGAAAACTCTGCAAAATGCTTCTTCTAATGTAAAATAGTGTTTCCATGCTGGAAAAAGTCTTATTTGACGCCAGCAACATATTTGATGCAAAGCTGTCATTTCAGCTCAAACGGTAAAATTTCACCGTTCCTGGCCATATGAGACTGTTTTTCACAACGTTTGCCCTGAAAGTGCCAGGTACTGCAGATGAAAGAAACACACCGGGAAAACTCTGCAAAATGCTTCTTCTAATGTAAAATAGTGTTTCCATGCTGGAAAAAGTCTTATTTTGACGCCAGCAACATATTTTAGACACACCGTTCATTTCAGCACTAACTGACTGAAACTTGCCGTTTTAAAGCGTTTCCAGCCATTCTCCGTGTGTCTGGGACACAGCGTGTGCCCCTGAAAATGCCACACAGTACAAATCACAGAAACATACTTGAAAACTCTGCCAAATGCTTCTTCTAATGTAAAATAGTGTTTCCATGCTGGAAAAAGTCTTATTTTGACGCCAGCCAACATATTTGATGCAAAGCTGTCATTTCAGCTCAAACGGTAAAAATTTCACCGTTCCTGGCCATTATGAGACTGTTTTTCACAACGTTTGCCCTGAAAGTGCCAGGTACTGCAGATGAAAGAAACACACGGGAAAACTCTGCAAAATGCTTCTTCTAATGTAAAATAGTGTTTTCCATGCTGGAAAAAGTCTTATTTTGACGCCAGCAACATATTTGATGCAAAGCTGTCATTTCAGCTCAAACGGTAAAATTTCACCGTTCCTGGCCATATGAGACTGTTTTTCACAACGTTTGCCCTGAAAGTGCCAGGTACTGCAGATGAAAGAAACACACGGGAAAACTCTGCAAAATGCTTCTTCTAATGTAAAATAGTGTTTCCATGCTGGAAAAAGTCTTATTTTGACGCCAGCAACATATTTTAGACACACCGTTCATTTCAGCACTAACTGACTAAAACTTGCCGTTTTAAGCGTTTCCCAGCCATTCTCCGTGTGTCTGGGACACAGCGTGTGCCCTGAAAATGCCACACAGTACAAATCACAGAAACATACTTGAAAACTCTGCCAAATGCTTCTTCTAATGTAAAATAGTGTTTCCATGCTGGAAAAAGTCTTATTTTGACGCCAGCAACATATTTGATGCAAAGCTGTCATTTCAGCTCAAACGGTAAAATTTCAACCGTTCCTGGCCATATGAGACTGTTTTTCACAACGTTTGCCCTGAAAGTGCCAGGTACTAGCAGATGAAAGAAACACACGGGAAAACTCAGCAAAATGCTTCTTCTAATGTAAAATAGTGTTTCCATGCTGGAAAAAGTCTTATTTTGACGCCAGCAACATATTTTAGACACACCGTTCATTTCAGCACTAACTGACTGAAACTTGCCGTTTTTAAGCCGTTTCCAGCCATTCTCCGTGTGTCTGGGACACAGCGTGTGCCCTGAAAATGCCACACAGTACAAATCACAGAAACATACTTGAAAACTCTGCCAAATGCTTCTTCTAATGTAAAATAGTGTTTCCATGCTGGAAAAAGTCTTATTTTGACGCCAGCAACATATTTGATGCAAAGCTGTCATTTCAGCTCAAACGGTAAAATTTTTCACCGTTCCTGGCCATATGAGACTGTTTTTCACAACGTTTGCCCTGAAAGTGCCAGTACTGCAGATGAAAGAAACACACCGGGAAAAACTCTGCAAAATGCTTCTTCTAATGTAAAATAGTGTTTCCATGCTGGAAAAAAGTCTTATTTTGACGCCAGCAACATATTTTAGACACACCGTTCATTTCAGCACTAACTGACTGAAACTTGCCGTTTTAAGCGTTTCCAGCCATTCTCCGTGTGTCTGGGACACAGCGTGTGCCCTGAAAATGCCACACAGTACAAATCACAGAAACATACTTGAAAACTCTGCCAAATGCTTCTTCTAATGTAAAATAGTGTTTCCATGCTGGAAAAAGTCTTATTTTTGACGCCAGCAACATATTTGATGCAAAGCTGTCATTTCAGCTCAAACGGTAAAATTTCACCGTTCCTGGCCATATGAGACTGGTTTTTCACAACGTTTGCCCTGAAAGTGCCAGGTACTGCAGATGAAAGAAACACACGGGAAAACTCTGCAAAATGCTTCTTCTAATGTAAAATAGTGTTTCCATGCTGGAAAAAGTCTTAATTTTGACGCCAGCAACCATATTTGATGCAAAGCTGTCATTTCAGCTCAAACGGTAAAATTTCACCGTTCCTGGCCATATGAGACTGTTTTTCACAACGTTTGCCCCTGAAAGTGCCAGGTACTGCAGATGAAAGAAACACACGGGAAAACTCTGCAAAATGCTTCTTCAATGTAAAATAGTGTTTCCATGCTGGAAAAAGTCTTATTTTGACGCCAGCAACATATTTTAGACACACCGTTCATTTCAGCACTAACTGACTGAAACTTGCCGTTTTAAGCGTTTCCAGCCATTCTCCGTGTGTCTGGGACACAGCGTGTGCCCTGAAAATGCCACACAGTACAAATCACAGAAACATACTTGAAAACTCTGCCAAATGCTTCTTCTAATGTAAAATAGTGTTTCCATGCTGGAAAAAGTCTTATTTTGACGCCAGCAACATATTTGATGCAAAGCTGTCATTTCAGCTCAAACGGTAAAAATTTCACCGTTCCTGGCCATATGAGACTGTTTTTCACAACGTTTGCCCTGAAAGTGCCAGGTACTGCAGATGAAAGAAACACACGGGAAAACTCTGCAAAATGCTTCTTCTAATGTAAAATAGTGTTTCCATGCTGGAAAAAGTCTTATTTTGACGCCAGCAACATATTTGATGCAAAGCTGTCATTTCAGCTCAAACGGTAAAATTTCACCGTTCCTGGCCATATGAGACTGTTTTTCACAACGTTTGCCCTGAAAGTGCCAGGTACTGCAGATGAAAGAAACACACGGGAAAACTCTGCAAAATGCTTCTTCTAATGTAAAATAGTGTTTCCATGCTGGAAAAAGTCTTATTTTGACGCCAGCAACATATTTTAGACACAACCGTTCATTTCAGCACTAACTGACTAAAACTTGCCGTTTTAAAAGCGTTTCCAGCCATTCTCCGTGTGTCTGGGACACAGCGTGTGCCCTGAAAATGCCACACAGTACAAATCACAGAAACATACTTGAAAACTCTGCCAAATGCTTTTTCCATGCTGGAAAAAGTCTTATTTTGACGCCAGCAACCATATTTGATGCAAAGCTGTCATTTCAGCTCAAACGGTAAAATTTCACCGTTCCTGGCCATATGAGACTGTTTTTCACAACGTTTGCCCTGAAAGTGCCAGGTACTGCAGATGAAAGAAACACACGGGAAAACTCAGCAAAATGCTTCTTCTAATGTAAAATAGTGTTTCCATGCTGGAAAAAGTCTTATTTTGACGCCAGCAACATATTTTAGGACACACCGTTCATTTCAGCACTAACTGACTGAAACTTGCCGTTTTAAGCGTTTCCAGCCATTCTCCGTGTGTCTGGGACACAGCGTGTGCCCTGAAAATGCCACACAGTACAAATCACAGAAACATACTTGAAAACTCTGCCAAATGCTTCTTCTAATGTAAAATAGTGTTTCCATGCTGGAAAAAGTCTTATTTTGACGCCAGCAACATATTTGATGCAAAGCTGTCATTTCAGCTCAAACGGTAAAATTTCACCGTTCCTGGCCATATGAGACTGTTTTTCACAACGTTTGCCCTGAAAGTGCCAGGTACTGCAGATGAAAGAAACACAACGGGAAAACTCAGCAAAATGCTTCTTCTAATGTAAAATAGTGTTTCCATGCTGGAAACAGTCTTATTTTGACGCCAGCAACATATTTTAGACCACACCGTTCATTTCAGCACTAACTGACTGAAACTTGCCGTTTTAAGCGTTTCCAGCCATTCTCCGTGTGTCTGGGACACAGCGTGTGCCCTGAAAATGCCACACAGTACAAATCACAGAAACATACTTGAAAACTCTGCCAAATGCTTCTTCTAATGTAAAATAGTGTTTCCATGCTGGAAAAAGTCTTATTTTGACGCCAGCAACATATTTGATGCAAAGCTGTCATTTCAGCTCAAACGGTAAAATTTCACCGTTCCTGGCCATATGAGACTGTTTTTCACAACGTTTGCCCTGAAAGTGCCAGGTACTGCAGATGAAAGAAACACACCGGGAAAACTCTGCCAAATGCTTCTTCTAATGTAAAATAGTGTTTCCATGCTGGAAAAAGTCTTATTTTGACGCCAGCAACATATTTGATGCAAAGCTGTCATTTCAGCTCAAACGGTCAAATTTCACCGTTCCTGGCCATATGAGACTGTTTTTCACAACGTTTGCCCTGAAAGTGCCAGGTACTGCAGATGAAAGAAACACACGGGAAAACTCAGCAAAATGCTTCTTCTAATGTAAAATAGTGTTTCCATGCTGGAAAAAGTCTTATTTTGACGCCAGCAACATATTTGATGCAAAGCTGTCATTTCAGCTCAAACGGTCAAATTTCACCGTTCCTGGCCATATGAGACTGTTTTTCACAACGTTTGCCCTGAAAGTGCCAGGTACTGCAGATGAAAGAAACACACGGGAAAACTCTGCAAAATGCTTCTTCTAATGTAAAATAGTGTTTCCATGCTGGAAACAGTCTTATTTTGACGCCAGCAACATATTTTAGACACACCGTTCATTTCAGCACTAACTGACTGAAACTTGCCGTTTTAAGCGTTTCCAGCCATTCTCCGTGTGTCTGGGACACAGCGTGTGCCCTGAAAATGCCACACAGTACAAATCACAGAAACATACTTGAAAACTCTGCCAATGCTTCTTCTAATGTAAAATAGTGTTTCCATGCTGGAAAAAGTCTTATTTTTGACGCCAGCAACATATTTGATGCAAAGCTGTCATTTCAGCTCAAACGGTAAAATTTCACCGTTCCTGGCCATATGAGACTGTTTTTCACGTTTGCCCTGAAAGTGCCAGGTACTGCAGATGAAAGAAACACACGGGAAAACTCTGCAAAATGCTTCTTCTAATGTAAAATAGTGTTTCCATGCTGGAAAAAGTCTTATTTTGACGCCAGCAACATATTTGATGCAAAGCTGTCATTTCAGCTCAAACGGTAAAATTTTCACCGTTCCTGGCCATATGAGACTGTTTTTCACAACGTTTGCCCTGAAAGTGCCAGGTACTGCAGATGAAAGAAAACACACGGGAAAACTCAGCAAAATGCTTCTTCTAATGTAAAATAGTGTTTCCATGCTGGAAAAAGTCTTATTTTGACGCCAGCAACATATTTTAGACACACCGTTCATTTCAGCACTAACTGACTGAAACTTGCCGTTTTAAGCGTTTCCAGCCATTCTCCGTGTGTCTGGGACACAGCGTGTGCCCTGAAAATGCCACACAGTACAAATCACAGAAAACATACTTGAAAACTCTGCCAAATGCTTCTTCTAATGTAAAATAGTGTTTCCATGCTGGAAAAAGTCTTATTTTGACGCCAGCAACATATTTGATGCAAAGCTGTCATTTCAGCTCAAACGGTAAAATTTCACCGTTCCTGGCCATATGAGACTGTTTTTCACAACGTTTGCCCTGAAAGTGCCAGTACTGCAGATGAAAGAAACACACGGGGAAAACTCAGCAAAATGCTTCTTCTAATGTAAAATAGTGTTTCCATGCTGGAAAAAGTCTTATTTTGACGCCAGCAACATATTTGATGCAAAGCTGTCATTTCAGCTCAAACGGTAAAATTTCACCGTTCCTGGCCATATGAGACTGTTTTTCACAACGTTTGCCCTGAAAGTGCCAGGTACTGCAGATGAAAGAAAACACACGGGGAAAACTCTGCAAAATG
This sequence comes from Toxotes jaculatrix, assembly GCF_017976425.1. Taxonomy (NCBI): domain Eukaryota; kingdom Metazoa; phylum Chordata; class Actinopteri; family Toxotidae; genus Toxotes; species Toxotes jaculatrix. Next base: position 22,752 of record NC_054395.1, on the reverse strand, counting down.
CTTCTTCTAATGTAAAATAGTGTTTCCATGCTGGAAACAGTCTTATTTTGACGCCAGCAACATATTTTAGACACACCGTTCATTTCAGCACTAACTGACTGAAACTTGCCGTTTTAAGCGTTTCCAGCCATTCTCCGTGTGTCTGGGACACAGCGTGTGCCCTGAAAATGCCACAACAGTACAAATCACAGAAACATACTTGAAAACTCTGCCAAATGCTTCTTCTAATGTAAAATAGTGTTTCCATGCTGGAAAAAGTCTTATTTTGACGCCAGCAACATATTTGATGCAAAGCTGTCATTTCAGCTCAAACGGTAAAATTTCACCGTTCCTGGCCATATGAGACTGTTTTTCACAACGTTTGCCCTGAAAGTGCCAGGTACTGCAGATGAAAGAAACACAACGGAAAACTCCTGCAAAATGCTTCTTCTAATGTAAAATAGTGTTTCCATGCTGGAAAAAGTCTTATTTTGACGCCAGCAACATATTTGATGCAAAGCTGTCATTTCAGCTCAAACGGTAAAATTTCACCGTTCCTGGCCATATGAGACTGTTTTTCACAACGTTTGCCCTGAAAGTGCCAGGTACTGCAGATGAAAGAAACACACGGGAAAACTCTGCAAAATGCTTCTTCTAATGTAAAATAGTGTTTCCATGCTGGAAAAAGTCTTATTTTGACGCCAGCAACATATTTGATGCAAAGCTGTCATTTCAGCTCAAACGGTAAAATTTCACCGTTCCTGGCCATATGAGACTGTTTTTCACAACGTTTGCCCTGAAAGTGCCAGGTACTGCAGATGAAAGAAACACACGGGAAAACTCTGCAAAATGCTTCTTCTAATGTAAAATAGTGTTTCCATGCTGGAAAAAGTCTTATTTTGACGCCAGCAACATATTTTAGACACCACCGTTCATTTCAGCACTAACTGACTAAAACTTGCCGTTTTAAGCGTTTCCAGCCATTCTCCGTGTGTCTGGGACACAGCGTGTGCCCTGAAAATGCCACACAGTACAAATCACAGAAACATACTTGAAAACTCTGCCAAATGCTTCTTCTAATGTAAAATAGTGTTTCCATGCTGGAAAAAGTCTTATTTTGACGCCAGCAACATATTTGATGCAAAGCTGTCATTTCAGCTCAAACGGTAAAAATTTCACCGTTCCTGGCCATATGAGACTGTTTTTCCACGTTTGCCCTGAAAGTGCCAGGTACTGCAGATGAAAGAAACACACGGAAAACTCTGCAAAATGCTTCTTCTAATGTAAAATTAGTGTTTCCATGCTGGAAAAAGTCTTATTTTGACGCCAGCAACATATTTGATGCAAAGCTGTCATTTCAGCTCAAACGGTAAAATTTCACCGTTCCTGGCCATATGAGACTGTTTTTCACAACGTTTGCCCTGAAAGTGCCAGGTACTGCAGATGAAAGAAACACACGGGAAAACTCAGCAAAATGCTTCTTCTAATGTAAAATAGTGTTTCCATGCTGGAAAAAGTCTTATTTTGACGCCAGCAACATATTTTAGACACACCGTTCATTTCAGCACTAACTGACTGAAACTTGCCGTTTAAAGCGTTTCCAGCCATTCTCCGTGTGTCTGGGACACAGCGTGTGCCCTGAAAATGCCACACAGTACAAATCACAGAAACATACTTGAAAACTCTGCCAAATGCTTCTTCTAATGTAAAATAGTGTTTCCATGCTGGAAAAAGTCTTATTTTGACGCCAGCAACATATTTGATGCAAAGCTGTCATTTCAGCTCAAACGGTAAAATTTCACCGTTCCTGGCCATATGAGACTGTTTTTCACAACGTTTGCCCTGAAAGTGCCAGGTACTGCAGATGAAAGAAACACAACGGGAAAACTCAGCAAAATGCTTCTTCTAATGTAAAATAGTGTTTCCATGCTGGAAACAGTCTTATTTTGACGCCAGCAACATATTTTAGACACACCGTTCATTTCAGCACTAACTGACTGAAACTTGCCGTTTTAAGCGTTTCCAGCCATTCTCCGTGTGTCTGGGACACAGCGTGTGCCCTGAAAATGCCACACAGTACAAATCACAGAAACATACTTGAAAAACTCTGCCAAATGCTTCTTCTAATGTAAAATAGTGTTTCCATGCTGGAAAAAGTCTTATTTTGACGCCAGCAACATATTTGATGCAAAGCTGTCATTTCAGCTCAAACGGTAAAATTTCACCGTTCCTGGCCATATGAGACTGTTTTTCACAACGTTTGCCCTGAAAGTGCCAGGTACTGCAGATGAAAGAAAACACACGGGAAAAACTCTGCAAAATGCTTCTTCTAATGTAAAATAGTGTTTCCATGCTGGAAAAAGTCTTATTTTGACGCCAGCAACATATTTGATGCAAAGCTGTCATTTCAGCTCAAACGGTAAAATTTCACCCGTTCCTGGCCATATGAGACTGTTTTTCACAACGTTTGCCCTGAAAGTGCCAGGTACTGCAGATGAAAGAAACACACGGGAAAACTCTGCAAAATGCTTCTTCTAATGTAAAATAGTGTTTCCATGCTGGAAAAAGTCTTATTTTGACGCCAGCAACATATTTGATGCAAAGCTGTCATTTCAGCTCAACGGTAAAATTTCACCGTTCCTGGCCATATGAGACTGTTTTTCACAACGTTTGCCCTGAAAGTGCCAGGTACTGCAGATGAAAGAAACACACGGGAAAACTCTGCAAAATGCTTCTTCTAATGTAAAATAGTGTTTCCATGCTGGAAAAAGTCTTATTTTGACGCCAGCAACATATTTTAGACACACCGTTCATTTCAGCACTAACTGACTAAAACTTGCCGTTTTAAAGCGATTCCAGCCATTCTCCGTGTGTCTGGGACACAGCGTGTGCCCTGAAAATGCCACACAGTACAAATCACAGAAACATACTTGAAAACTCTGCCAAATGCTTCTTCTAATGTAAAATAGTGTTTCCATGCTGGAAAAAGTCTTATTTTGACGCCAGCAACATATTTGATGCAAAGCTGTCATTTCAGCTCAAACGGTAAAATTTCACCGTTCCTGGCCATATGAGACTGTTTTTCACGTTTGCCCTGAAAGTGCCAGGTACTGCAGATGAAAGAAACACACCGGGAAAACTCTGCAAAATGCTTCTTCTAATGTAAAATAGTGTTTCCATGCTGGAAAAAGTCTTATTTTGACGCCAGCAACATATTTGATGCAAAGCTGTCATTTCAGCTCAAACGGTAAAATTTCACCGTTCCTGGCCATATGAGACTGTTTTTCACAACGTTTGCCCTGAAAGTGCCAGGTACTGCAGATGAAAGAAACACACGGGAAAACTCAGCAAAAATGCTTCTTCTAATGTAAAATAGTGTTTCCATGCTGGAAAAAGTCTTATTTTGACGCCAGCAACATATTTTAGACACACCGTTCATTCAGCACTAACTGACTGAAACTTGCCGTTTTAAGCGTTTCCAGCCATTCTCCGTGTGTCTGGGGACACAGCGTGTGCCCTGAAAATGCCACACAGTACAAATCACAGAAACATACTTGAAAAACTCTGCCAAATGCTTCTTCTAATGTAAAATAGTGTTTCCATGCTGGAAAAAGTCTTATTTTGACGCCAGCAACATATTTGATGCAAAGCTGTCATTTCAGCTCAAAACGGTAAAATTTCACCGTTCCTGGCCATATGAGACTGTTTTTCACAACGTTTGCCCTGAAAGTGCCAGGTACTGCAGATGAAAGAAACACACGGGAAAACTCAGCAAAATGCTTCTTCTAATGTAAAATAGTGTTTCCATGCTGGAAACAGTCTTATTTTGACGCCAGCAACATATTTTAGACACACCGTTCATTTCAGCACTAACTGACTGAAACTTGCCGTTTTAAGCGTTTCCAGCCATTCTCCGTGTGTCTGGGACACAGCGTGTGCCCTGAAAATGCCACACAGTACAAATCACAGAAACATACTTGAAAACTCTGCCAAATGCTTCTTCTAATGTAAAATAGTGTTTCCATGCTGGAAAAAGTCTTATTTTGACGCCAGCAACATATTTGATGCAAAGCTGTCATTTCAGCTCAAACGGTAAAATTTCACCGTTCCTGGCCATATGAGACTGTTTTTCACAACGTTTGCCCTGAAAGTGCCAGGTACTGCAGATGAAAGAAACACACGGGAAAACTCTGCCAAATGCTTCTTCTAATGTAAAATAGTGTTTCCATGCTGGAAAAAGTCTTATTTTGACGCCAGCAACATATTTGATGCAAAGCTGTCATTTCAGCTCAAACGGTAAAATTTCACCGTTCCTGGCCATATGAGACTGTTTTTCACAACGTTTTGCCCTGAAAGTGCCAGGTACTGCAGATGAAAGAAACACACGGGAAAAACTCAGCAAAATGCTTCTTCTAATGTAAAATAGTGTTTCCATGCTGGAAAAAGTCTTATTTTGACGCCAGCAACATATTTGATGCAAAGCTGTCATTTCAGCTCAAACGGTAAAATTTCACCGTTCCTGGCCATATGAGACTGTTTTTCACAACGTTTGCCCTGAAAGTGCCAGGTACTGCAGATGAAAGAAACACACGGGAAAACTCTGCAAAATGCTTCTTCTAATGTAAAATAGTGTTTCCATGCTGGAAACAGTCTTATTTTGACGCCAGCAACATATTTTATAGACACACCGTTCATTTCAGCACTAACTGACTGAAACTTGCCGTTTTAAGCGTTTCCAGCCATTCTCCGTGTGTCTGGGACACAGCGTGTGCCCTGAAAATGCCACACAGTACAAATCACAGAAACATACTTGAAAACTCTGCCAAATGCTTCTTCTAATGTAAAATAGTGTTTCCATGCTGGAAAAAGTCTTATTTTGACGCCAGCAACATATTTGATGCAAAGCTGTCATTTCAGCTCAAACGGTAAAATTTCACCGTTCCTGGCCATATGAGACTGTTTTTCACAACGTTTGCCCTGAAAGTGCCAGGTACTGCAGATGAAAGAAACACACGGGAAAACTCAGCAAAATGCTTCTTCTAATGTAAAATAGTGTTTCCATGCTGGAAAAAGTCTTATTTTGACGCCAGCAACATATTTTAGACACACCGTTCATTTCAGCACTAACTGACTGAAACTTGCCGTTTTAAGCGTTTCCAGCCATTCTCCGTGTGTCTGGGACACAGCGTGTGCCCTGAAAATGCCACACAGTACAAATCACAGAAACATACTTGAAAACTCTGCCAAATGCTTCTTCTAATGTAAAATAGTGTTTCCATGCTGGAAAAAGTCTTATTTTGACGCCAGCAACATATTTGATGCAAAGCTGTCATTTCAGCTCAAACGGTAAAATTTCACCGTTCCTGGCCATATGAGACTGTTTTTCACAACGTTTGCCCTGAAAGTGCCAGGTACTGCAGATGAAAGAAACACACGGGAAAACTCTGCAAAATGCTTCTTCTAATGTAAAATAGTGTTTCCATGCTGGAAAAAGTCTTATTTTGACGCCAGCAACATATTTGATGCAAAGCTGTCATTTCAGCTCAAACGGTAAAATTTCACCGTTCCTGGCCATATGAGACTGTTTTTCACAACGTTTGCCCTGAAAGTGCCAGGTACTGCAGATGAAAGAAACACACGGGAAAACTCTGCAAAATGCTTCTTCTAATGTAAAATAGTGTTTCCATGCTGGAAAAAGTCTTATTTTGACGCCAGCAACATATTTGATGCAAAGCTGTCATTTCAGCTCAAACGGTAAAATTTCACCGTTCCTGGCCATATGAGACTGTTTTTCACAACGTTTGCCCTGAAAGTGCCAGGTACTGCAGATGAAAGAAACACACGGGAAAACTCAGCAAAATGCTTCTTCTAATGTAAAATAGTGTTTCCATGCTGGAAAAAGTCTTATTTTGACGCCAGCAACATATTTTAGACACACCGTTCATTTCAGCACTAACTGACTGAAACTTGCCGTTTTAAGCGTTTCCAGCCATTCTCCGTGTGTCTGGGACACAGCGTGTGCCCTGAAAATGCCACACAGTACAAATCACAGAAACACACGGGAAAACTCAGCAAAATGCTTCTTCTAATGTAAAATAGTGTTTCCATGCTGGAAAAAGTCTTATTTTGACGCCAGCAACATATTTGATGCAAAGCTGTCATTTCAGCTCAAACGGTAAAATTTCACCGTTCCTGGCCATATGAGACTGTTTTTCACAACGTTTGCCCTGAAAGTGCCAGGTACTGCAGATGAAAGAAACACACGGGAAAACTCAGCAAAATGCTTCTTCTAATGTAAAATAGTGTTTCCATGCTGGAAACAGTCTTATTTTGACGCCAGCAACATATTTTAGACACACCGTTCATTTCAGCACTAACTGACTGAAACTTGCCGTTTTAAGCGTTTCCAGCCATTCTCCGTGTGTCTGGGACACAGCGTGTGCCCTGAAAATGCCACACAGTACAAATCACAGAAACATACTTGAAAACTCTGCCAAATGCTTCTTCTAATGTAAAATAGTGTTTCCATGCTGGAAAAAGTCTTATTTTGACGCCAGCAACATATTTGATGCAAAGCTGTCATTTCAGCTCAAACGGTAAAATTTCACCGTTCCTGGCCATATGAGACTGTTTTTCACAACGTTTGCCCTGAAAGTGCCAGGTACTGCAGATGAAAGAAACACACGGGAAAACTCTGCCAAATGCTTCTTCTAATGTAAAATAGTGTTTCCATGCTGGAAAAAGTCTTATTTTGACGCCAGCAACATATTTGATGCAAAGCTGTCATTTCAGCTCAAACGGTAAAATTTCACCGTTCCTGGCCATATGAGACTGTTTTTCACAACGTTTGCCCTGAAAGTGCCAGGTACTGCAGATGAAAGAAACACACGGGAAAACTCAGCAAAATGCTTCTTCTAATGTAAAATAGTGTTTCCATGCTGGAAAAAGTCTTATTTTGACGCCAGCAACATATTTGATGCAAAGCTGTCATTTCAGCTCAAACGGTAAAATTTCACCGTTCCTGGCCATATGAGACTGTTTTTCACAACGTTTGCCCTGAAAGTGCCAGGTACTGCAGATGAAAGAAACACACGGGAAAACTCTGCAAAATGCTTCTTCTAATGTAAAATAGTGTTTCCATGCTGGAAACAGTCTTATTTTGACGCCAGCAACATATTTTAGACACACCGTTCATTTCAGCACTAACTGACTGAAACTTGCCGTTTTAAGCGTTTCCAGCCATTCTCCGTGTGTCTGGGACACAGCGTGTGCCCTGAAAATGCCACACAGTACAAATCACAGAAACATACTTGAAAACTCTGCCAAATGCTTCTTCTAATGTAAAATAGTGTTTCCATGCTGGAAAAAGTCTTATTTTGACGCCAGCAACATATTTGATGCAAAGCTGTCATTTCAGCTCAAACGGTAAAATTTCACCGTTCCTGGCCATATGAGACTGTTTTTCACAACGTTTGCCCTGAAAGTGCCAGGTACTGCAGATGAAAGAAACACACGGGAAAACTCAGCAAAATGCTTCTTCTAATGTAAAATAGTGTTTCCATGCTGGAAAAAGTCTTATTTTGACGCCAGCAACATATTTTAGACACACCGTTCATTTCAGCACTAACTGACTGAAACTTGCCGTTTTAAGCGTTTCCAGCCATTCTCCGTGTGTCTGGGACACAGCGTGTGCCCTGAAAATGCCACACAGTACAAATCACAGAAACACACGGGAAAACTCAGCAAAATGCTTCTTCTAATGTAAAATAGTGTTTCCATGCTGGAAAAAGTCTTATTTTGACGCCAGCAACATATTTGATGCAAAGCTGTCATTTCAGCTCAAACGGTAAAATTTCACCGTTCCTGGCCATATGAGACTGTTTTTCACAACGTTTGCCCTGAAAGTGCCAGGTACTGCAGATGAAAGAAACACACGGGAAAACTCAGCAAAATGCTTCTTCTAATGTAAAATAGTGTTTCCATGCTGGAAACAGTCTTATTTTGACGCCAGCAACATATTTTAGACACACCGTTCATTTCAGCACTAACTGACTGAAACTTGCCGTTTTAAGCGTTTCCAGCCATTCTCCGTGTGTCTGGGACACAGCGTGTGCCCTGAAAATGCCACACAGTACAAATCACAGAAACATACTTGAAAACTCTGCCAAATGCTTCTTCTAATGTAAAATAGTGTTTCCATGCTGGAAAAAGTCTTATTTTGACGCCAGCAACATATTTGATGCAAAGCTGTCATTTCAGCTCAAACGGTAAAATTTCACCGTTCCTGGCCATATGAGACTGTTTTTCACAACGTTTGCCCTGAAAGTGCCAGGTACTGCAGATGAAAGAAACACACGGGAAAACTCTGCCAAATGCTTCTTCTAATGTAAAATAGTGTTTCCATGCTGGAAAAAGTCTTATTTTGACGCCAGCAACATATTTGATGCAAAGCTGTCATTTCAGCTCAAACGGTAAAATTTCACCGTTCCTGGCCATATGAGACTGTTTTTCACAACGTTTGCCCTGAAAGTGCCAGGTACTGCAGATGAAAGAAACACACGGGAAAACTCAGCAAAATGCTTCTTCTAATGTAAAATAGTGTTTCCATGCTGGAAAAAGTCTTATTTTGACGCCAGCAACATATTTGATGCAAAGCTGTCATTTCAGCTCAAACGGTAAAATTTCACCGTTCCTGGCCATATGAGACTGTTTTTCACAACGTTTGCCCTGAAAGTGCCAGGTACTGCAGATGAAAGAAACACACGGGAAAACTCTGCAAAATGCTTCTTCTAATGTAAAATAGTGTTTCCATGCTGGAAACAGTCTTATTTTGACGCCAGCAACATATTTTAGACACACCGTTCATTTCAGCACTAACTGACTGAAACTTGCCGTTTTAAGCGTTTCCAGCCATTCTCCGTGTGTCTGGGACACAGCGTGTGCCCTGAAAATGCCACACAGTACAAATCACAGAAACATACTTGAAAACTCTGCCAAATGCTTCTTCTAATGTAAAATAGTGTTTCCATGCTGGAAAAAGTCTTATTTTGACGCCAGCAACATATTTGATGCAAAGCTGTCATTTCAGCTCAAACGGTAAAATTTCACCGTTCCTGGCCATATGAGACTGTTTTTCACAACGTTTGCCCTGAAAGTGCCAGGTACTGCAGATGAAAGAAACACACGGGAAAACTCTGCAAAATGCTTCTTCTAATGTAAAATAGTGTTTCCATGCTGGAAACAGTCTTATTTTGACGCCAGCAACATATTTGATGCAAAGCTGTCATTTCAGCTCAAACGGTAAAATTTCACCGTTCCTGGCCATATGAGACTGTTTTTCACAACGTTTGCCCTGAAAGTGCCAGGTACTGCAGATGAAAGAAACACACGGGAAAACTCAGCAAAATGCTTCTTCTAATGTAAAATAGTGTTTCCATGCTGGAAAAAGTCTTATTTTGACGCCAGCAACATATTTTAGACACACCGTTCATTTCAGCACTAACTGACTGAAACTTGCCGTTTTAAGCGTTTCCAGCCATTCTCCGTGTGTCTGGGACACAGCGTGTGCCCTGAAAATGCCACACAGTACAAATCACAGAAACATACTTGAAAACTCTGCCAAATGCTTCTTCTAATGTAAAATAGTGTTTCCATGCTGGAACAAGTCTTGTTTTGACGCCAGCAACATATTTGATGCAAAGCTGTCATTTCAGCTCAAACGGTAAAATTTCACCGTTCCTGGCCATATGAGACTGTTTTTCACAACGTTTGCCCTGAAAGTGCCAGGTACTGCAGATGAAAGAAACACACGGGAAAACTCTGCAAAATGCTTCTTCTAATGTAAAATAGTGTTTCCATGCTGGAAAAAGTCTTATTTTGACGCCAGCAACATATTTGATGCAAAGCTGTCATTTCAGCTCAAACGGTAAAATTTCACCGTTCCTGGCCATATGAGACTGTTTTTCACAACGTTTGCCCTGAAAGTGCCAGGTACTGCAGATGAAAGAAACACACGGGAAAACTCAGCAAAATGCTTCTTCTAATGTAAAATAGTGTTTCCATGCTGGAAAAAGTCTTATTTTGACGCCAGCAACATATTTTAGACACACCGTTCATTTCAGCACTAACTGACTGAAACTTGCCGTTTTAAGCGTTTCCAGCCATTCTCCGTGTGTCTGGGACACAGCGTGTGCCCTGAAAATGCCACACAGTACAAATCACAGAAACATACTTGAAAACTCTGCCAAATGCTTCTTCTAATGTAAAATAGTGTTTCCATGCTGGAAAAAGTCTTATTTTGACGCCAGCAACATATTTGATGCAAAGCTGTCATTTCAGCTCAAACGGTAAAATTTCACCGTTCCTGGCCATATGAGACTGTTTTTCACAACGTTTGCCCTGAAAGTGCCAGGTACTGCAGATGAAAGAAACACACGGGAAAACTCTGCAAAATGCTTCTTCTAATGTAAAATAGTGTTTCCATGCTGGAAAAAGTCTTATTTTGACGCCAGCAACATATTTGATGCAAAGCTGTCATTTCAGCTCAAACGGTAAAATTTCACCGTTCCTGGCCATATGAGACTGTTTTTCACAACGTTTGCCCTGAAAGTGCCAGGTACTGCAGATGAAAGAAACACACGGGAAAACTCTGCAAAATGCTTCTTCTAATGTAAAATAGTGTTTCCATGCTGGAAAAAGTCTTATTTTGACGCCAGCAACATATTTTAGACACACCGTTCATTTCAGCACTAACTGACTGAAACTTGCCGTTTTAAGCGTTTCCAGCCATTCTCCGTGTGTCTGGGACACAGCGTGTGCCCTGAAAATGCCACACAGTACAAATCACAGAAACATACTTGAAAACTCTGCCAAATGCTTCTTCTAATGTAAAATAGTGTTTCCATGCTGGAAAAAGTCTTATTTTGACGCCAGCAACATATTTGATGCAAAGCTGTCATTTCAGCTCAAACGGTAAAATTTCACCGTTCCTGGCCATATGAGACTGTTTTTCACGTTTGCCCTGAAAGTGCCAGGTACTGCAGATGAAAGAAACACACGGGAAAACTCTGCAAAATGCTTCTTCTAATGTAAAATAGTGTTTCCATGCTGGAAAAAGTCTTATTTTGACGCCAGCAACATATTTGATGCAAAGCTGTCATTTCAGCTCAAACGGTAAAATTTCACCGTTCCTGGCCATATGAGACTGTTTTTCACAACGTTTGCCCTGAAAGTGCCAGGTACTGCAGATGAAAGAAACACACGGGAAAACTCAGCAAAATGCTTCTTCTAATGTAAAATAGTGTTTCCATGCTGGAAAAAGTCTTATTTTGACGCCAGCAACATATTTTAGACACACCGTTCATTTCAGCACTAACTGACTGAAACTTGCCGTTTTAAGCGTTTCCAGCCATTCTCCGTGTGTCTGGGACACAGCGTGTGCCCTGAAAATGCCACACAGTACAAATCACAGAAACATACTTGAAAACTCTGCCAAATGCTTCTTCTAATGTAAAATAGTGTTTCCATGCTGGAACAAGTCTTGTTTTGACGCCAGCAACATATTTGATGCAAAGCTGTCATTTCAGCTCAAACGGTAAAATTTCACCGTTCCTGGCCATATGAGACTGTTTTTCACAACGTTTGCCCTGAAAGTGCCAGGTACTGCAGATGAAAGAAACACACGGGAAAACTCTGCAAAATGCTTCTTCTAATGTAAAATAGTGTTTCCATGCTGGAAAAAGTCTTATTTTGACGCCAGCAACATATTTGATGCAAAGCTGTCATTTCAGCTCAAACGGTAAAATTTCACCGTTCCTGGCCATATGAGACTGTTTTTCACAACGTTTGCCCTGAAAGTGCCAGGTACTGCAGATGAAAGAAACACACGGGAAAACTCAGCAAAATGCTTCTTCTAATGTAAAATAGTGTTTCCATGCTGGAAAAAGTCTTATTTTGACGCCAGCAACATATTTTAGACACACCGTTCATTTCAGCACTAACTGACTGAAACTTGCCGTTTTAAGCGTTTCCAGCCATTCTCCGTGTGTCTGGGACACAGCGTGTGCCCTGAAAATGCCACACAGTACAAATCACAGAAACATACTTGAAAACTCTGCCAAATGCTTCTTCTAATGTAAAATAGTGTTTCCATGCTGGAAAAAGTCTTATTTTGACGCCAGCAACATATTTGATGCAAAGCTGTCATTTCAGCTCAAACGGTAAAATTTCACCGTTCCTGGCCATATGAGACTGTTTTTCACAACGTTTGCCCTGAAAGTGCCAGGTACTGCAGATGAAAGAAACACACGGGAAAACTCTGCAAAATGCTTCTTCTAATGTAAAATAGTGTTTCCATGCTGGAAAAAGTCTTATTTTGACGCCAGCAACATATTTGATGCAAAGCTGTCATTTCAGCTCAAACGGTAAAATTTCACCGTTCCTGGCCATATGAGACTGTTTTTCACAACGTTTGCCCTGAAAGTGCCAGGTACTGCAGATGAAAGAAACACACGGGAAAACTCAGCAAAATGCTTCTTCTAATGTAAAATAGTGTTTCCATGCTGGAAAAAGTCTTATTTTGACGCCAGCAACATATTTGATGCAAAGCTGTCATTTCAGCTCAAACGGTAAAATTTCACCGTTCCTGGCCATATGAGACTGTTTTTCACAACGTTTGCCCTGAAAGTGCCAGGTACTGCAGATGAAAGAAACACACGGGAAAACTCAGCAAAATGCTTCTTCTAATGTAAAATAGTGTTTCCATGCTGGAAAAAGTCTTATTTTGACGCCAGCAACATATTTTAGACACACCGTTCATTTCAGCACTAACTGACTGAAACTTGCCGTTTTAAGCGTTTCCAGCCATTCTCCGTGTGTCTGGGACACAGCGTGTGCCCTGAAAATGCCACACAGTACAAATCACAGAAACATACTTGAAAACTCTGCCAAATGCTTCTTCTAATGTAAAATAGTGTTTCCATGCTGGAAAAAGTCTTATTTTGACGCCAGCAACATATTTGATGCAAAGCTGTCATTTCAGCTCAAACGGTAAAATTTCACCGTTCCTGGCCATATGAGACTGTTTTTCACAACGTTTGCCCTGAAAGTGCCAGGTACTGCAGATGAAAGAAACACACGGGAAAACTCTGCCAAATGCTTCTTCTAATGTAAAATAGTGTTTCCATGCTGGAAAAAGTCTTATTTTGACGCCAGCAACATATTTGATGCAAAGCTGTCATTTCAGCTCAAACGGTAAAATTTCACCGTTCCTGGCCATATGAGACTGTTTTTCACAACGTTTGCCCTGAAAGTGCCAGGTACTGCAGATGAAAGAAACACACGGGAAAACTCTGCAAAATGCTTCTTCTAATGTAAAATAGTGTTTCCATGCTGGAAAAAGTCTTATTTTGACGCCAGCAACATATTTGATGCAAAGCTGTCATTTCAGCTCAAACGGTAAAATTTCACCGTTCCTGGCCATATGAGACTGTTTTTCACAACGTTTGCCCTGAAAGTGCCAGGTACTGCAGATGAAAGAAACACACGGGAAAACTCTGCAAAATGCTTCTTCTAATGTAAAATAGTGTTTCCATGCTGGAAAAAGTCTTATTTTGACGCCAGCAACATATTTTAGACACACCGTTCATTTCAGCACTAACTGACTGAAACTTGCCGTTTTAAGCGTTTCCAGCCATTCTCCGTGTGTCTGGGACACAGCGTGTGCCCTGAAAATGCCACACAGTACAAATCACAGAAACATACTTGAAAACTCTGCCAAATGCTTCTTCTAATGTAAAATAGTGTTTCCATGCTGGAAAAAGTCTTATTTTGACGCCAGCAACATATTTGATGCAAAGCTGTCATTTCAGCTCAAACGGTAAAATTTCACCGTTCCTGGCCATATGAGACTGTTTTTCACAACGTTTGCCCTGAAAGTGCCAGGTACTGCAGATGAAAGAAACACACGGGAAAACTCTGCAAAATGCTTCTTCTAATGTAAAATAGTGTTTCCATGCTGGAAAAAGTCTTATTTTGACGCCAGCAACATATTTGATGCAAAGCTGTCATTTCAGCTCAAACGGTAAAATTTCACCGTTCCTGGCCATATGAGACTGTTTTTCACAACGTTTGCCCTGAAAGTGCCAGGTACTGCAGATGAAAGAAACACACGGGAAAACTCTGCAAAATGCTTCTTCTAATGTAAAATAGTGTTTCCATGCTGGAAAAAGTCTTATTTTGACGCCAGCAACATATTTTAGACACACCGTTCATTTCAGCACTAACTGACTGAAACTTGCCGTTTTAAGCGTTTCCAGCCATTCTCCGTGTGTCTGGGACACAGCGTGTGCCCTGAAAATGCCACACAGTACAAATCACAGAAACATACTTGAAAACTCTGCCAAATGCTTCTTCTAATGTAAAATAGTGTTTCCATGCTGGAAAAAGTCTTATTTTGACGCCAGCAACATATTTGATGCAAAGCTGTCATTTCAGCTCAAACGGTAAAATTTCACCGTTCCTGGCCATATGAGACTGTTTTTCACAACGTTTGCCCTGAAAGTGCCAGGTACTGCAGATGAAAGAAACACACGGGAAAACTCTGCCAAATGCTTCTTCTAATGTAAAATAGTGTTTCCATGCTGGAAACAGTCTTATTTTGACGCCAGCAACATATTTGATGCAAAGCTGTCATTTCAGCTCAAACGGTAAAATTTCACCGTTCCTGGCCATATGAGACTGTTTTTCACAACGTTTGCCCTGAAAGTGCCAGGTACTGCAGATGAAAGAAACACACGGGAAAACTCAGCAAAATGCTTCTTCTAATGTAAAATAGTGTTTCCATGCTGGAAAAAGTCTTATTTTGACGCCAGCAACATATTTGATGCAAAGCTGTCATTTCAGCTCAAACGGTAAAATTTCACCGTTCCTGGCCATATGAGACTGTTTTTCACAACGTTTGCCCTGAAAGTGCCAGGTACTGCAGATGAAAGAAACACACGGGAAAACTCAGCAAAATGCTTCTTCTAATGGAAAATAGTGTTTCCATGCTGGAAACAGTCTTATTTTGACGCCAGCAACATATTTTAGACACACCGTTCATTTCAGCACTAACTGACTGAAACTTGCCGTTTTAAGCGTTTCCAGCCATTCTCCGTGTGTCTGGGACACAGCGTGTGCCCTGAAAATGCCACACAGTACAAATCACAGAAACATACTTGAAAACTCTGCCAAATGCTTCTTCTAATGTAAAATAGTGTTTCCATGCTGGAAAAAGTCTTATTTTGACGCCAGCAACATATTTGATGCAAAGCTGTCATTTCAGCTCAAACGGTAAAATTTCACCGTTCCTGGCCATATGAGACTGTTTTTCACAACGTTTGCCCTGAAAGTGCCAGGTACTGCAGATGAAAGAAACACACGGGAAAACTCTGCAAAATGCTTCTTCTAATGTAAAATAGTGTTTCCATGCTGGAAACAGTCTTATTTTGACGCCAGCAACATATTTGATGCAAAGCTGTCATTTCAGCTCAAACGGTAAAATTTCACCGTTCCTGGCCATATGAGACTGTTTTTCACAACGTTTGCCCTGAAAGTGCCAGGTACTGCAGATGAAAGAAACACACGGGAAAACTCAGCAAAATGCTTCTTCTAATGTAAAATAGTGTTTCCATGCTGGAAAAAGTCTTATTTTGACGCCAGCAACATATTTGATGCAAAGCTGTCATTTCAGCTCAAACGGTAAAATTTCACCGTTCCTGGCCATATGAGACTGTTTTTCACAACGTTTGCCCTGAAAGTGCCAGGTACTGCAGATGAAAGAAACACACGGGAAAACTCAGCAAAATGCTTCTTCTAATGTAAAATAGTGTTTCCATGCTGGAAAAAGTCTTATTTTGACGCCAGCAACATATTTTAGACACACCGTTCATTTCAGCACTAACTGACTGAAACTTGCCGTTTTAAGCGTTTCCAGCCATTCTCCGTGTGTCTGGGACACAGCGTGTGCCCTGAAAATGCCACACAGTACAAATCACAGAAACATACTTGAAAACTCTGCCAAATGCTTCTTCTAATGTAAAATAGTGTTTCCATGCTGGAAAAAGTCTTATTTTGACGCCAGCAACATATTTGATGCAAAGCTGTCATTTCAGCTCAAACGGTAAAATTTCACCGTTCCTGGCCATATGAGACTGTTTTTCACAACGTTTGCCCTGAAAGTGCCAGGTACTGCAGATGAAAGAAACACACGGGAAAACTCTGCCAAATGCTTCTTCTAATGTAAAATAGTGTTTCCATGCTGGAAAAAGTCTTATTTTGACGCCAGCAACATATTTGATGCAAAGCTGTCATTTCAGCTCAAACGGTAAAATTTCACCGTTCCTGGCCATATGAGACTGTTTTTCACAACGTTTGCCCTGAAAGTGCCAGGTACTGCAGATGAAAGAAACACACGGGAAAACTCTGCAAAATGCTTCTTCTAATGTAAAATAGTGTTTCCATGCTGGAAAAAGTCTTATTTTGACGCCAGCAACATATTTGATGCAAAGCTGTCATTTCAGCTCAAACGGTAAAATTTCACCGTTCCTGGCCATATGAGACTGTTTTTCACAACGTTTGCCCTGAAAGTGCCAGGTACTGCAGATGAAAGAAACACACGGGAAAACTCTGCAAAATGCTTCTTCTAATGTAAAATAGTGTTTCCATGCTGGAAAAAGTCTTATTTTGACGCCAGCAACATATTTTAGACACACCGTTCATTTCAGCACTAACTGACTGAAACTTGCCGTTTTAAGCGTTTCCAGCCATTCTCCGTGTGTCTGGGACACAGCGTGTGCCCTGAAAATGCCACACAGTACAAATCACAGAAACATACTTGAAAACTCTGCCAAATGCTTCTTCTAATGTAAAATAGTGTTTCCATGCTGGAAAAAGTCTTATTTTGACGCCAGCAACATATTTGATGCAAAGCTGTCATTTCAGCTCAAACGGTAAAATTTCACCGTTCCTGGCCATATGAGAGTGTTTTTCACAACGTTTGCCCTGAAAGTGCCAGGTACTGCAGATGAAAGAAACACACGGGAAAACTCTGCAAAATGCTTCTTCTAATGTAAAATAGTGTTTCCATGCTGGAAAAAGTCTTATTTTGACGCCAGCAACATATTTGATGCAAAGCTGTCATTTCAGCTCAAACGGTAAAATTTCACCGTTCCTGGCCATATGAGACTGTTTTTCACAACGTTTGCCCTGAAAGTGCCAGGTACTGCAGATGAAAGAAACACACGGGAAAACTCAGCAAAATGCTTCTTCTAATGTAAAATAGTGTTTCCATGCTGGAAAAAGTCTTATTTTGACGCCAGCAACATATTTGATGCAAAGCTGTCATTTCAGCTCAAACGGTAAAATTTCACCGTTCCTGGCCATATG
This sequence comes from Toxotes jaculatrix, assembly GCF_017976425.1. Classification (NCBI taxonomy): domain Eukaryota; kingdom Metazoa; phylum Chordata; class Actinopteri; family Toxotidae; genus Toxotes; species Toxotes jaculatrix. Next base: position 5,349 of record NC_054395.1, on the reverse strand, counting down.
AGACTGTTTTTCACAACGTTTGCCCTGAAAGTGCCAGGTACTGCAGATGAAAGAAACACACGGGAAAACTCAGCAAAATGCTTCTTCTAATGTAAAATAGTGTTTCCATGCTGGAAAAAGTCTTATTTTGACGCCAGCAACATATTTGATGCAAAGCTGTCATTTCAGCTCAAACGGTAAAATTTCACCGTTCCTGGCCATATGAGACTGTTTTTCACAACGTTTGCCCTGAAAGTGCCAGGTACTGCAGATGAAAGAAACACACGGGAAAACTCAGCAAAATGCTTCTTCTAATGGAAAATAGTGTTTCCATGCTGGAAACAGTCTTATTTTGACGCCAGCAACATATTTTAGACACACCGTTCATTTCAGCACTAACTGACTGAAACTTGCCGTTTTAAGCGTTTCCAGCCATTCTCCGTGTGTCTGGGACACAGCGTGTGCCCTGAAAATGCCACACAGTACAAATCACAGAAACATACTTGAAAACTCTGCCAAATGCTTCTTCTAATGTAAAATAGTGTTTCCATGCTGGAAAAAGTCTTATTTTGACGCCAGCAACATATTTGATGCAAAGCTGTCATTTCAGCTCAAACGGTAAAATTTCACCGTTCCTGGCCATATGAGACTGTTTTTCACAACGTTTGCCCTGAAAGTGCCAGGTACTGCAGATGAAAGAAACACACGGGAAAACTCAGCAAAATGCTTCTTCTAATGTAAAATAGTGTTTCCATGCTGGAAACAGTCTTATTTTGACGCCAGCAACATATTTGATGCAAAGCTGTCATTTCAGCTCAAACGGTAAAATTTCACCGTTCCTGGCCATATGAGACTGTTTTTCACAACGTTTGCCCTGAAAGTGCCAGGTACTGCAGATGAAAGAAACACACGGGAAAACTCAGCAAAATGCTTCTTCTAATGTAAAATAGTGTTTCCATGCTGGAAAAAGTCTTATTTTGACGCCAGCAACATATTTGATGCAAAGCTGTCATTTCAGCTCAAACGGTAAAATTTCACCGTTCCTGGCCATTTGAGACTGTTTTTCACAACGTTTGCCCTGAAAGTGCCAGGTACTGCAGATGACAGAAACACACGGGAAAACTCAGCAAAATGCTTCTTCTAATGTAAAATAGTGTTTCCATGCTGGAAAAAGTCTTATTTTGACGCCGGCAACATATTTTAGACACACCGTTCATTTCAGCTCTAACAGTAAAATTTGACCGTTCATGCCAATTTGAGAGTGTTTTTCACAACGTTTGCCCTGAAAGTGCCAGGTACTGCAGATGACAGAAACACACGGGAAAACTCTGCAAAATTCTTCTTCTATTGTAAAATAGTGTTTCCATGCTGGAAAAAGTCTTATTTTGACGCCAGCAGCACATTTGATACGAAGCTGTCATTTCAGCTCAAACGGTAAAATTTGACCGTTCCTGGCCATATGAGACTGTTTTTCACAACGTTTGCCCTGAAAATGCCACACAGTACAAATCACAGAAACATACTTGAAAACTCTGCGAAATGCTTCTTCTAATGTAAAATAGTGTTTCCATGCTGGAAAAAGTCTTATTTTGACGCCAGCAACATATTTTAGACACACCGTTCCTTTCAGCTCTAGCGTTGGAATTTTAGCGTTCCAGCCAGTTCCAGATGGTCTTTTCCCAGCGTGTGCCCTGAAAATGCCACACAGTGCAAATGACAGAAACATACTGGAAAACTCTGCAAAATACTTCTTCTAGTTGACAACACTGTTTCCATGCTGGAAAAAGTCTTATTTTGACTCCAGCAACATATTTTATACACACCTTTCATTTCAGCTCTAGCGTTAGAATTTTACCGTTCCAGATCTTCTTTTTCCCAGCGTCTGTCCTGAAAATTTCACATACTGGGGATCACACAAACATACGGGAAAATTCTGCAAAATGCTTCCTCTAATTGAAAATACTGTTTCCATGCTGAAAAACTCTAATTTTGACAGCAGCAGCAACAGGACTGGACTGGGACAAAAAACGGCCCTGGTTAGACCGGCCCCTCATAATTAGCGGTGCACAACAGACTAATTTATGTATGCGTTCCCCGAAGCAATGTATTTTACTATTGTTACGTCTTGGTCCAGAGGAAACCATGTCGCAACATTTAAAGGAAAAATCCCAGCTCACAAAAACCACCAGCAAACTCGCAGTAACTACACATTCAATGGTTTATTTAAAATGCTTCTTGCGCACAAGGTCAGGTGCATGTTGGCTGACAGTCCACCTGGAAGTGGAGAGAGGAGAGCCCCCAGTAAATGACAGCTTCAGATATTTGGAATAGATTTCAGAAATATTATAACACTCTCTCTTCTCTCTCCTCAACTGCTACCTCAAAAGCCTGGCTTGACTAGACAGGAAGAGAGGGACAGATTATTACAATTTATTAAGTGATAAATAGAAAACCTAAAAGAAACAAATTAAAAATACATTTGGAACTACCTGGAAAAACTGTGCAACTATCTAAACCATCAAAACATGTAGTATCTTTAGGTTACATTTTTATTTTTTGATAAGAATCTGAAAAATCTTATACTAACTGCATTGATATTGTAAAAAAAAAAAACACACACACACGGAACGAAAACAAAACACAATTTAAGGCAACTGCTGCGACAGGAAATAAGAACATTATTCATTGCTCTCCATTCTCATGTAATTCTACACGTTTCACGTAGGTCACCTGATTTGGCTTCAGAACGGCGAATTTCGCCGAAAGGTGAGCGAGTTTCATGCCTGTCCATCACCTAAAAGTCCCGGTATTATCTTAACATTACTACCTGCTTACCCGCTGCGCCTGTGCTACACTTCCCTGGTCACTCTGTCCCTCGGGTTCCCTGTCAACAGCCTCTGGCTGCTCCTCTCCCTGGAGGCTACAGCAGCCCCTCCAGAGATTATGTCTTTTATTTTAGTACATTTTGCAGCTTCTATAGCGAGATTATTTTTAATCTTTTAGCCCGCAACCTCTCCGCACCTCCTTTCTTCCGCTTCTCCATGTTTCCACGCTCAACACTAAACTGGCCGGGATCAGTGCATAGAAAGGGGTGGGGCCGCTCTCGTAAACTACTATATCCTGATTGGTTTAGTCCACTGTCTATATTGAAGATATATTGCCACACCCTCTAAACCCAGTCTCTAAGTCTAAAAAACAAAAACAAAAACAAAACAAAAAAACAAACAAACAGCATCGGCCCGAGGACTGTCGGCCCACCGGGAAAATGCCCGGTATGCCAGATTACCAGTCCAGGCCTGAGCAGCAAATTTCACACTCACCTTTCGTTGCAGCTCTAACGATCCCGTTCTAGCGTTTTCTACCCATGTGGACATCATTTTCACCAAGCCTTCCTTGAAAATACCACATTGCAGTTAAAGGAAACACAGAGGAAAACTCACTTTCGTTGTCGGCTATGGCTACCGCTACATCTGGACAAAAAAAGGAGGCTAGTGAAAAAAAAAAGAAAAGCAGTGCTCATACTTCGCTATGATTGGTTGGTCACGTTCAAAGGAAGAGCGACGTTAGCTGCCCGGAGAAAAAAACAAAAGTAGCTGGTACACCTGGACTAAAAAAGCGAGGTTAGTGAAAAAAAAAAAAACAGCACTTCTCATACTTCGCCATGATTGGTTGGTCACGTTCAAAGGATGCGCGAAGCCCAGATTTAAAAAAAAAAAAAAAACTTCTCATGCATCTGTGCGCACGCATAGAGCTGCAATTAATAGAATGTGCATTATAGATGATAATACGATCTCTCTCCTCTGGCAGATCCTCAACATTTTTTAATCCTTCACGATCTAATACACTGTAACAAATTTCTGTAATTTCCCGAAGAACCCGATCCATCAAGTCAATAAAGTGTAAGTAACACGTTATTAGCCTACAAAATTCAAATGTTATTCAAACGATAACTTCATACAATATAATTTGTCTGTATATCAGACTGGTTTTACACGTTTAATTTAAAGAATATGCATGTTGCCAACAGACAGAAGCAGGCAATAGAGCGGTGAAGAGGAAGCTGCAAAACCAGCATTTTGGTAAGTATAATGATTCTTTATTTTTGATAGTGACGGTATTATCACGTTATTTTATTTATCTTAGTCGCGTTTTATACGGAATATACGGGTTGTGGGACGCAGACTGCACTGTTTTTGCAAACGTTAGCTAGCGAAAAACTGGTTAAGTTAAGCTAACGCTAGGTGCCTGCATTAGCCCTGTCACCTTCAGGACAGAGCGATTGCCAACACATTATCTAAAACCCTCCAGGTTTAGAAAACTGTTGGAGCGACAGCCCATTGTTTATAGTTGTCAAGTTACACGTTATGGCATTATGTTACACGTTAGTATGACATTGCAGAGGTACTAAGTCAGGGCGGTTTTCCTCTGTTTTGCAAGCTCAACATGGCAGTTTATGCTGCAGTTACAGTAGCACACACGCTTTAAACACTGTGTGAGCTTGAGCTCGGGTAATATTTAACATTGACTCATTAGCTCAGCAGCCACTGTGGCTCTGAGTTTTTATTGGGTTTAATTTGAACTGGAAGAGGGTTGTTGCTAAGAATCTGATATATCCCTGCTCTTAAGTCCAAAATTGTGTCTATTAAAAAGTAAGGTTTTGCTGTCAAACATCAGTCATCTGCATGTGAAAGCGAGAGAGAAAAGATAGAAATTGAATTGAGTACAAATTTAACTAAAGATGTCATAACTTGAATTGTGATTAAGAATTAAATTGTTGACATCTGAAACTGAAGTTATATATAATTAATGTGCCAATATCAGCTATTCTTATTGCATGGAAGTCCAATCAAGCAATCAGTCATCTCTTACAGCTCCACCAAGTGAATCAGTCTGGAGTGGAACCTTGGAGGAATCCATCTGGGCAGAGATAGTTATATCTGATATTGGGTAAGATTATGTTATAGAAAAAAGGCACAATTAACATTGGCTAAGCAGTTAAATTGTTCAACCTCATCAGTAACCAGTCTAATTAAGCATGCATATTTTGCTGTTGAACTGTCCCCTTGCTACAGGTGCAGAGGAAAACCCTGGGCGGTGAGCGTTACTGCAGAAGGCACAGTGATCATCACCACACATCTGTGAAGACAATTTTTAGGTAAAAATTTGTCTGTTACATTTATATTGCTGAAAATGTTTTCTTGTGTGAGATTTTAAAATTTAACATAGTTGAGATTCAGTACAACATCTGTGCTAATATAGCACCTCAGGGAACTCATGTAAGTTAAGTTTACTATTCTTGCTGTACTAAGTGGATAGCAAAATACTAGTCCATCGTCTTATGTAGTGTATTTTCTAGTCTGTTGCAAAACT
>NC_054394.1:32837252-32847252 GCF_017976425.1 Toxotes jaculatrix | reverse complement strand
GAGGGTGGTACCAATGGAAAGCCCGTACCAGAAAATAGGGGGGTACAAGGTGGTTTCATGTCTCTACGACCTTCCGTTCCCGAGATATGCACCTTTGAAGTTATCGTCGGGGGCGACGATAGGTGGTTTTCATCCCCTTAACCCTAACCCTAACCCTAACCCTAACCCTAACCCTTTTCATCCCCTTAACCTAACACCCTAACCCTAACCCTAACCCTAACAACACTTTTAACCCCTTCCCAACCCTAAAAACCTGACCTTAACTTTTCAAAAAGTACCACAAAAAGTGGGGTCCAAACGACTCACAAGGCTCTGAAACGTGCTCCTAACTACTTTCTGGAGGAAGTTTTTCGGCTGTGACACTTAGTCATTTTTCCACTCAGGTTCGCATGCTGCGATCTGATTGGACGAGCGTTTTTCTTGAATAACTCCCGAACCGTACATCCTAGACACTTGGAAACCACGTTCGTCTAATATAATTCGACCATTCTGCATCCAACGGTACCACCCACGACTCTCTACGACCTTCCTGTCCGGAGATACAGGAAAAAAAAACTTTATTTCGGCCATATCTCCGGACTCGAACGTTGTACAGGCTCGAGGGTGGTACCAATGGAAAGCCCGTACCCGGAAATAGGGGGGTACAAGGTGGTTTCATGTCTCTACGACCTTCCGTTCCCGAGATATGCACCTTTGAAGTTATCGTCGGGGGCGACGATAGGTGGTTTTCATCCCCTTAACCCTAACCCTAACCCTAACCCTAACCCCTAACCCTAACCCTAACCCTAACCCTAACCCTAACCCTAAATCACTACCAATCGACTCCAAATGGTCTGAAACGTGCTCCTAACTACTTTCTGGAGGAAGTTTTTCGGCTGTGACACTTAGTCATTTTTCCACTCAGGTTCGCATGCTGCGATCTGATTGGACGAGCGTTTTTCTTGAATAACTCCCGAACCGTACATCCTAGACACTTGGAAACCACGTTCGTCTAATATAATTCGACCATTCTGCATCCAACGGTACCACCCACGACTCTCTACGACCTTCCTGTCCGGAGATACAGGAAAAACAAACTTTATTTCGGCCATATCTCCGGACTCGAACGTTGTACAGGCTCGAGGGTGGTACCAATGGAAAGCCCGTACCAGAAAATAGGGGGGTACAAGGTGGTTTCATGTCTCTACGACCTTCCGTTCCCGAGATATGCACCTTTGAAGTTATCGTCGGGGGCGACGATAGGTGGTTTTCATCCCCTTAACCTAACCCTAACCCTAACCACATTGTATTCTTCTAACCCTAACCTTAACCTATTAATTATTTATTTTAGTCCAAATCCTAATTCATAATCCTAACCTTAACCACTTTAATTATTTATTTTAGCCCCAACCCTAATTAATAACCCTAACCCTAAAGAAAGAGAGATCCCCACACCTAACCCTAACCCTAACCCTCATTTTCATGTTGATGGCTACTTATTGCATGTAGATCTCCATATATGATTTTGAAAAAACATCTCGCAAAATCACTACCAATCGACTCCAAATGGTCTGAAACGTGCTCCTAACTACTTTCTGGAGGAAGTTTTTCGGCTGTGACACTTAGTCATTTTTCCACTCAGGTTCGCATGCTGCGATCTGATTGGACGAGCGTTTTTCTTGAATAACTCCCGAACCGTACATCCTAGACACTTGGAAACCACGTTCGTCTAATATAATTCGACCATTCTGCATCCAACGGTACCACCCACGACTCTCTACGACCTTCCTGTCCGGAGATACAGGAAAAAAAAACTTTATTTCGGCCATATCTCCGGACTCGAACGTTGTACAGGCTCGAGGGTGGTACCAATGGAAAGCCCGTACCCGGAAATAGGGGGGTACAAGGTGGTTTCATGTCTCTACGACCTTCCGTTCCCGAGATATGCACCTTTGAAGTTATCGTCGGGGGCGACGATAGGTGGTTTTCATCCCCTTAACCTATTAATTATTTATTTTAGTCCAAATCCTAATTCATAATCCTAACCTTAACCACTTTAATTATTTATTTTAGCCCCAACCCTAATTAATAACCCTAACCCTAAAGAAAGAGAGATCCCCACACCTAACCCTAACCCTAACCCTCATTTTCATGTTGATGGCTACTTATTGCATGTAGATCTCCATATATGATTTTGAAAAAACATCTCGCAAAATCACTACCAATCGACTCCAAATGGTCTGAAACGTGCTCCTAACTACTTTCTGGAGGAAGTTTTTCGGCTGTGACACTTAGTCATTTTTCCACTCAGGTTCGCATGCTGCGATCTGATTGGACGAGCGTTTTTCTTGAATAACTCCCGAACCGTACATCCTAGACACTTGGAAACCACGTTCGTCTAATATAATTCGACCATTCTGCATCCAACGGTACCACCCACGACTCTCTACGACCTTCCTGTCCGGAGATACAGGAAAAACAAACTTTATTTCGGCCATATCTCCGGACTCGAACGTTGTACAGGCTCGAGGGTGGTACCAATGGAAAGCCCGTACCCGAAAATAGGGGGGTACAAGGTGGTTTCATGTCTCTACGACCTTCCGTTCCCGAGATATGCACCTTTGAAGTTATCGTCGGGGGCGACGATAGGTGGTTTTCATCCCCTTAACCTAACCCTAACCCTAACCCTAACCCTAACCCTAACCCTAACCCTAACCCCTAACCCTAACCCTAACCCTAACCCTAACCCTAACCCTAACCCTAACCCTAAACGTGCTCCTAACTACTTTCTGGAGGAAGTTTTTCGCCTGTGACACTTAGTCATTTTTCCACTCAGGTTCGCATGCTGCGATCTGATTGGACGAGCGTTTTTCTTGAATAACTCCCGAACCGTACATCCTAGACACTTGGAAACCACGTTCGTCTAATATAATTCGACCATTCTGCATCCAACGGTACCACCCACGACTCTCTACGACCTTCCTGTCCGGAGATACAGGAAAAACAAACTTTATTTCGCCCATATCTCCGGACTCGAACGTTGTACAGGCTCGAGGGTGGTACCAATGGAAAGCCCGTACCCGAAAATAGGGGGGTACAAGGTGGTTTCATGTCTCTACGACCTTCCGTTCCCGAGATATGCACCTTTGAAGTTATCGTCGGGGGCGACGATAGGTGGTTTTCATCCCCTTAACCTAACCCTAACCCTAACCCTAACCCTAACCCTAACCCCTAACCCTAACCCTAACCCTAACCCTAACCCTAACCCTAACCCTAACCCTAACCCCTAACCCTAACCCTAACCCTAACCCTAACCCTAACCCTAACCCTAACCCTAACCCTAACCCTAACCCTAACCCTAACCCCCTAACCCTAACCCTAACCCTAACCCTAACCCTAACCCTAACCCTAACCCTAACCCTAACCCTAACCCTCATGTCTCTACGACCTTCCGTTCCCGAGATATGCACCTTTGAAGTTATCGTCGGGGGCGACGATAGGTGGTTTTCATCCCCTTAACCCTAACCCTAACCCTAACCCTAACCCTAACCCCTAACCCTAACCCTAACCCTAACCCTAACCCTAACCCTAAATCACTACCAATCGACTCCAAATGGTCTGAAACGTGCTCCTAACTACTTTCTGGAGGAAGTTTTTCGGCTGTGACACTTAGTCATTTTTCCACTCAGGTTCGCATGCTGCGATCTGATTGGACGAGCGTTTTTCTTGAATAACTCCCGAACCGTACATCCTAGACACTTGGAAACCACGTTCGTCTAATATAATTCGACCATTCTGCATCCAACGGTACCACCCACGACTCTCTACGACCTTCCTGTCCGGAGATACAGGAAAAACAAACTTTATTTCGGCCATATCTCCGGACTCGAACGTTGTACAGGCTCGAGGGTGGTACCAATGGAAAGCCCGTACCAGAAAATAGGGGGGTACAAGGTGGTTTCATGTCTCTACGACCTTCCGTTCCCGAGATATGCACCTTTGAAGTTATCGTCGGGGGCGACGATAGGTGGTTTTCATCCCCTTAACCCTAACCCTAACCCTAACCCTAACCCTAACCCTTTTCATCCCCTTAACCTAACACCCTAACCCTAACCCTAACCCTAACAACACTTTTAACCCCTTCCCAACCCTAAAAACCTGACCTTAACTTTTCAAAAAGTACCACAAAAAGTGGGGTCCAAACGACTCACAAGGCTCTGAAACGTGCTCCTAACTACTTTCTGGAGGAAGTTTTTCGGCTGTGACACTTAGTCATTTTTCCACTCAGGTTCGCATGCTGCGATCTGATTGGACGAGCGTTTTTCTTGAATAACTCCCGAACCGTACATCCTAGACACTTGGAAACCACGTTCGTCTAATATAATTCGACCATTCTGCATCCAACGGTACCACCCACGACTCTCTACGACCTTCCTGTCCGGAGATACAGGAAAAAAAAACTTTATTTCGGCCATATCTCCGGACTCGAACGTTGTACAGGCTCGAGGGTGGTACCAATGGAAAGCCCGTACCCGGAAATAGGGGGGTACAAGGTGGTTTCATGTCTCTACGACCTTCCGTTCCCGAGATATGCACCTTTGAAGTTATCGTCGGGGGCGACGATAGGTGGTTTTCATCCCCTTAACCCTAACCCTAACCCTAACCCTAACCCCTAACCCTAACCCTAACCCTAACCCTAACCCTAACCCTAAATCACTACCAATCGACTCCAAATGGTCTGAAACGTGCTCCTAACTACTTTCTGGAGGAAGTTTTTCGGCTGTGACACTTAGTCATTTTTCCACTCAGGTTCGCATGCTGCGATCTGATTGGACGAGCGTTTTTCTTGAATAACTCCCGAACCGTACATCCTAGACACTTGGAAACCACGTTCGTCTAATATAATTCGACCATTCTGCATCCAACGGTACCACCCACGACTCTCTACGACCTTCCTGTCCGGAGATACAGGAAAAACAAACTTTATTTCGGCCATATCTCCGGACTCGAACGTTGTACAGGCTCGAGGGTGGTACCAATGGAAAGCCCGTACCAGAAAATAGGGGGGTACAAGGTGGTTTCATGTCTCTACGACCTTCCGTTCCCGAGATATGCACCTTTGAAGTTATCGTCGGGGGCGACGATAGGTGGTTTTCATCCCCTTAACCTAACCCTAACCCTAACCACATTGTATTCTTCTAACCCTAACCTTAACCTATTAATTATTTATTTTAGTCCAAATCCTAATTCATAATCCTAACCTTAACCACTTTAATTATTTATTTTAGCCCCAACCCTAATTAATAACCCTAACCCTAAAGAAAGAGAGATCCCCACACCTAACCCTAACCCTAACCCTCATTTTCATGTTGATGGCTACTTATTGCATGTAGATCTCCATATATGATTTTGAAAAAACATCTCGCAAAATCACTACCAATCGACTCCAAATGGTCTGAAACGTGCTCCTAACTACTTTCTGGAGGAAGTTTTTCGGCTGTGACACTTAGTCATTTTTCCACTCAGGTTCGCATGCTGCGATCTGATTGGACGAGCGTTTTTCTTGAATAACTCCCGAACCGTACATCCTAGACACTTGGAAACCACGTTCGTCTAATATAATTCGACCATTCTGCATCCAACGGTACCACCCACGACTCTCTACGACCTTCCTGTCCGGAGATACAGGAAAAAAAAACTTTATTTCGGCCATATCTCCGGACTCGAACGTTGTACAGGCTCGAGGGTGGTACCAATGGAAAGCCCGTACCCGGAAATAGGGGGGTACAAGGTGGTTTCATGTCTCTACGACCTTCCGTTCCCGAGATATGCACCTTTGAAGTTATCGTCGGGGGCGACGATAGGTGGTTTTCATCCCCTTAACCTATTAATTATTTATTTTAGTCCAAATCCTAATTCATAATCCTAACCTTAACCACTTTAATTATTTATTTTAGCCCCAACCCTAATTAATAACCCTAACCCTAAAGAAAGAGAGATCCCCACACCTAACCCTAACCCTAACCCTCATTTTCATGTTGATGGCTACTTATTGCATGTAGATCTCCATATATGATTTTGAAAAAACATCTCGCAAAATCACTACCAATCGACTCCAAATGGTCTGAAACGTGCTCCTAACTACTTTCTGGAGGAAGTTTTTCGGCTGTGACACTTAGTCATTTTTCCACTCAGGTTCGCATGCTGCGATCTGATTGGACGAGCGTTTTTCTTGAATAACTCCCGAACCGTACATCCTAGACACTTGGAAACCACGTTCGTCTAATATAATTCGACCATTCTGCATCCAACGGTACCACCCACGACTCTCTACGACCTTCCTGTCCGGAGATACAGGAAAAACAAACTTTATTTCGGCCATATCTCCGGACTCGAACGTTGTACAGGCTCGAGGGTGGTACCAATGGAAAGCCCGTACCCGAAAATAGGGGGGTACAAGGTGGTTTCATGTCTCTACGACCTTCCGTTCCCGAGATATGCACCTTTGAAGTTATCGTCGGGGGCGACGATAGGTGGTTTTCATCCCCTTAACCTAACCCTAACCCTAACCCTAACCCTAACCCTAACCCTAACCCTAACCCCTAACCCTAACCCTAACCCTAACCCTAACCCTAACCCTAACCCTAACCCTAAACGTGCTCCTAACTACTTTCTGGAGGAAGTTTTTCGCCTGTGACACTTAGTCATTTTTCCACTCAGGTTCGCATGCTGCGATCTGATTGGACGAGCGTTTTTCTTGAATAACTCCCGAACCGTACATCCTAGACACTTGGAAACCACGTTCGTCTAATATAATTCGACCATTCTGCATCCAACGGTACCACCCACGACTCTCTACGACCTTCCTGTCCGGAGATACAGGAAAAACAAACTTTATTTCGCCCATATCTCCGGACTCGAACGTTGTACAGGCTCGAGGGTGGTACCAATGGAAAGCCCGTACCCGAAAATAGGGGGGTACAAGGTGGTTTCATGTCTCTACGACCTTCCGTTCCCGAGATATGCACCTTTGAAGTTATCGTCGGGGGCGACGATAGGTGGTTTTCATCCCCTTAACCTAACCCTAACCCTAACCCTAACCCTAACCCTAACCCCTAACCCTAACCCTAACCCTAACCCTAACCCTAACCCTAACCCTAACCCTAACCCCTAACCCTAACCCTAACCCTAACCCTAACCCTAACCCTAACCCTAACCCTAACCCTAACCCTAACCCTAACCCCCTAACCCTAACCCTAACCCTAACCCTAACCCTAACCCTAACCCTAACCCTAACCCTCATGTCTCTACGACCTTCCGTTCCCGAGATATGCACCTTTGAAGTTATCGTCGGGGGCGACGATAGGTGGTTTTCATCCCCTTAACCCTAACCCTAACCCTAACCCTAACCCTAACCCCTAACCCTAACCCTAACCCTAACCCTAACCCTAACCCTAAATCACTACCAATCGACTCCAAATGGTCTGAAACGTGCTCCTAACTACTTTCTGGAGGAAGTTTTTCGGCTGTGACACTTAGTCATTTTTCCACTCAGGTTCGCATGCTGCGATCTGATTGGACGAGCGTTTTTCTTGAATAACTCCCGAACCGTACATCCTAGACACTTGGAAACCACGTTCGTCTAATATAATTCGACCATTCTGCATCCAACGGTACCACCCACGACTCTCTACGACCTTCCTGTCCGGAGATACAGGAAAAACAAACTTTATTTCGGCCATATCTCCGGACTCGAACGTTGTACAGGCTCGAGGGTGGTACCAATGGAAAGCCCGTACCAGAAAATAGGGGGGTACAAGGTGGTTTCATGTCTCTACGACCTTCCGTTCCCGAGATATGCACCTTTGAAGTTATCGTCGGGGGCGACGATAGGTGGTTTTCATCCCCTTAACCCTAACCCTAACCCTAACCCTAACCCTAACCCTTTTCATCCCCTTAACCTAACACCCTAACCCTAACCCTAACCCTAACAACACTTTTAACCCCTTCCCAACCCTAAAAACCTGACCTTAACTTTTCAAAAAGTACCACAAAAAGTGGGGTCCAAACGACTCACAAGGCTCTGAAACGTGCTCCTAACTACTTTCTGGAGGAAGTTTTTCGGCTGTGACACTTAGTCATTTTTCCACTCAGGTTCGCATGCTGCGATCTGATTGGACGAGCGTTTTTCTTGAATAACTCCCGAACCGTACATCCTAGACACTTGGAAACCACGTTCGTCTAATATAATTCGACCATTCTGCATCCAACGGTACCACCCACGACTCTCTACGACCTTCCTGTCCGGAGATACAGGAAAAAAAAACTTTATTTCGGCCATATCTCCGGACTCGAACGTTGTACAGGCTCGAGGGTGGTACCAATGGAAAGCCCGTACCCGGAAATAGGGGGGTACAAGGTGGTTTCATGTCTCTACGACCTTCCGTTCCCGAGATATGCACCTTTGAAGTTATCGTCGGGGGCGACGATAGGTGGTTTTCATCCCCTTAACCCTAACCCTAACCCTAACCCTAACCCCTAACCCTAACCCTAACCCTAACCCTAACCCTAACCCTAAATCACTACCAATCGACTCCAAATGGTCTGAAACGTGCTCCTAACTACTTTCTGGAGGAAGTTTTTCGGCTGTGACACTTAGTCATTTTTCCACTCAGGTTCGCATGCTGCGATCTGATTGGACGAGCGTTTTTCTTGAATAACTCCCGAACCGTACATCCTAGACACTTGGAAACCACGTTCGTCTAATATAATTCGACCATTCTGCATCCAACGGTACCACCCACGACTCTCTACGACCTTCCTGTCCGGAGATACAGGAAAAACAAACTTTATTTCGGCCATATCTCCGGACTCGAACGTTGTACAGGCTCGAGGGTGGTACCAATGGAAAGCCCGTACCAGAAAATAGGGGGGTACAAGGTGGTTTCATGTCTCTACGACCTTCCGTTCCCGAGATATGCACCTTTGAAGTTATCGTCGGGGGCGACGATAGGTGGTTTTCATCCCCTTAACCTAACCCTAACCCTAACCCTAACCCTAACCCTAACCCTCATGTCTCTACGACCTTCCGTTCCCGAGATATGCACCTTTGAAGTTATCGTCGGGGGCGACGATAGGTGGTTTTCATCCCCTTAACCCTAACCCTAACCCTAACCCTAACCCTAACCCCTAACCCTAACCCTAACCCTAACCCTAACCCTAACCCTAAATCACTACCAATCGACTCCAAATGGTCTGAAACGTGCTCCTAACTACTTTCTGGAGGAAGTTTTTCGGCTGTGACACTTAGTCATTTTTCCACTCAGGTTCGCATGCTGCGATCTGATTGGACGAGCGTTTTTCTTGAATAACTCCCGAACCGTACATCCTAGACACTTGGAAACCACGTTCGTCTAATATAATTCGACCATTCTGCATCCAACGGTACCACCCACGACTCTCTACGACCTTCCTGTCCGGAGATACAGGAAAAACAAACTTTATTTCGGCCATATCTCCGGACTCGAACGTTGTACAGGCTCGAGGGTGGTACCAATGGAAAGCCCGTACCAGAAAATAGGGGGGTACAAGGTGGTTTCATGTCTCTACGACCTTCCGTTCCCGAGATATGCACCTTTGAAGTTATCGTCGGGGGCGACGATAGGTGGTTTTCATCCCCTTAACCCTAACCCTAACCCTAACCCTAACCCTAACCCTTTTCATCCCCTTAACCTAACACCCTAACCCTAACCCTAACCCTAACAACACTTTTAACCCCTTCCCAACCCTAAAAACCTGACCTTAACTTTTCAAAAAGTACCACAAAAAGTGGGGTCCAAACGACTCACAAGGCTCTGAAACGTGCTCCTAACTACTTTCTGGAGGAAGTTTTTCGGCTGTGACACTTAGTCATTTTTCCACTCAGGTTCGCATGCTGCGATCTGATTGGACGAGCGTTTTTCTTGAATAACTCCCGAACCGTACATCCTAGACACTTGGAAACCACGTTCGTCTAATATAA
>NC_054394.1:32829752-32832252 GCF_017976425.1 Toxotes jaculatrix | reverse complement strand
TTCGTCTAATATAATTCGACCATTCTGCATCCAACGGTACCACCCACGACTCTCTACGACCTTCCTGTCCGGAGATACAGGAAAAAAAAACTTTATTTCGGCCATATCTCCGGACTCGAACGTTGTACAGGCTCGAGGGTGGTACCAATGGAAAGCCCGTACCCGGAAATAGGGGGGTACAAGGTGGTTTCATGTCTCTACGACCTTCCGTTCCCGAGATATGCACCTTTGAAGTTATCGTCGGGGGCGACGATAGGTGGTTTTCATCCCCTTAACCCTAACCCTAACCCTAACCCTAACCCTAACCCCTAACCCTAACCCTAACCCTAACCCTAACCCTAACCCTAAATCACTACCAATCGACTCCAAATGGTCTGAAACGTGCTCCTAACTACTTTCTGGAGGAAGTTTTTCGGCTGTGACACTTAGTCATTTTTCCACTCAGGTTCGCATGCTGCGATCTGATTGGACGAGCGTTTTTCTTGAATAACTCCCGAACCGTACATCCTAGACACTTGGAAACCACGTTCGTCTAATATAATTCGACCATTCTGCATCCAACGGTACCACCCACGACTCTCTACGACCTTCCTGTCCGGAGATACAGGAAAAACAAACTTTATTTCGGCCATATCTCCGGACTCGAACGTTGTACAGGCTCGAGGGTGGTACCAATGGAAAGCCCGTACCAGAAAATAGGGGGGTACAAGGTGGTTTCATGTCTCTACGACCTTCCGTTCCCGAGATATGCACCTTTGAAGTTATCGTCGGGGGCGACGATAGGTGGTTTTCATCCCCTTAACCCTAACCCTAACCCTAACCCTAACCCTAACCCTTTTCATCCCCTTAACCTAACACCCTAACCCTAACCCTAACCCTAACAACACTTTTAACCCCTTCCCAACCCTAAAAACCTGACCTTAACTTTTCAAAAAGTACCACAAAAAGTGGGGTCCAAACGACTCACAAGGCTCTGAAACGTGCTCCTAACTACTTTCTGGAGGAAGTTTTTCGGCTGTGACACTTAGTCATTTTTCCACTCAGGTTCGCATGCTGCGATCTGATTGGACGAGCGTTTTTCTTGAATAACTCCCGAACCGTACATCCTAGACACTTGGAAACCACGTTCGTCTAATATAATTCGACCATTCTGCATCCAACGGTACCACCCACGACTCTCTACGACCTTCCTGTCCGGAGATACAGGAAAAAAAAACTTTATTTCGGCCATATCTCCGGACTCGAACGTTGTACAGGCTCGAGGGTGGTACCAATGGAAAGCCCGTACCCGGAAATAGGGGGGTACAAGGTGGTTTCATGTCTCTACGACCTTCCGTTCCCGAGATATGCACCTTTGAAGTTATCGTCGGGGGCGACGATAGGTGGTTTTCATCCCCTTAACCCTAACCCTAACCCTAACCCTAACCCCTAACCCTAACCCTAACCCTAACCCTAACCCTAACCCTAAATCACTACCAATCGACTCCAAATGGTCTGAAACGTGCTCCTAACTACTTTCTGGAGGAAGTTTTTCGGCTGTGACACTTAGTCATTTTTCCACTCAGGTTCGCATGCTGCGATCTGATTGGACGAGCGTTTTTCTTGAATAACTCCCGAACCGTACATCCTAGACACTTGGAAACCACGTTCGTCTAATATAATTCGACCATTCTGCATCCAACGGTACCACCCACGACTCTCTACGACCTTCCTGTCCGGAGATACAGGAAAAACAAACTTTATTTCGGCCATATCTCCGGACTCGAACGTTGTACAGGCTCGAGGGTGGTACCAATGGAAAGCCCGTACCAGAAAATAGGGGGGTACAAGGTGGTTTCATGTCTCTACGACCTTCCGTTCCCGAGATATGCACCTTTGAAGTTATCGTCGGGGGCGACGATAGGTGGTTTTCATCCCCTTAACCTAACCCTAACCCTAACCCTAACCCTAACCCTAACCCTAACCCTAACCCTACCCTAACCCTAACCCTAACCCTAACCCTAACCCTAACCCCTAACCCTAACCCTAACCCTAACCCTAACCCTAACCCTAACCCTAACCCTAGGTGGTTTTCATCCCCTTAACCTAACCCTAACCCTAACCCTAACCCTAACCCTAACCCTAACCTAACACCCTAACCCTAACCCTAACCCTAACAACACTTTTAACCCCTTCCCAACCCTAAAAACCTGACCTTAACTTTTCAAAAAGTACCACAAAAAGTGGGGTCCAAACGACTCACAAGGCTCTGAAACGTGCTCCTAACTACTTTCTGGAGGAAGTTTTTCGGCTGTGACACTTAGTCATTTTTCCACTCAGGTTCGCATGCTGCGATCTGATTGGACGAGCGTTTTTCTTGAATAACTCCCGAACCGTACATCCTAGACACTTGGAAACCACGTTCGTCTAATATAATTCGACCATTCTGCATCCAACGGTACCACCCACGACTCTCTACGACCTTCCTGTCCGGAGATACAGGAAAAACAAACTTTATTTC
>NC_054394.1:32817252-32819752 GCF_017976425.1 Toxotes jaculatrix | reverse complement strand
GTCTGAAACGTGCTCCTAACTACTTTCTGGAGGAAGTTTTTCGGCTGTGACACTTAGTCATTTTTCCACTCAGGTTCGCATGCTGCGATCTGATTGGACGAGCGTTTTTCTTGAATAACTCCCGAACCGTACATCCTAGACACTTGGAAACCACGTTCGTCTAATATAATTCGACCATTCTGCATCCAACGGTACCACCCACGACTCTCTACGACCTTCCTGTCCGGAGATACAGGAAAAACAAACTTTATTTCGGCCATATCTCCGGACTCGAACGTTGTACAGGCTCGAGGGTGGTACCAATGGAAAGCCCGTACCAGAAAATAGGGGGGTACAAGGTGGTTTCATGTCTCTACGACCTTCCGTTCCCGAGATATGCACCTTTGAAGTTATCGTCGGGGGCGACGATAGGTGGTTTTCATCCCCTTAACCCTAACCCTAACCCTAACCCTAACCCTAACCCTTTTCATCCCCTTAACCTAACACCCTAACCCTAACCCTAACCCTAACAACACTTTTAACCCCTTCCCAACCCTAAAAACCTGACCTTAACTTTTCAAAAAGTACCACAAAAAGTGGGGTCCAAACGACTCACAAGGCTCTGAAACGTGCTCCTAACTACTTTCTGGAGGAAGTTTTTCGGCTGTGACACTTAGTCATTTTTCCACTCAGGTTCGCATGCTGCGATCTGATTGGACGAGCGTTTTTCTTGAATAACTCCCGAACCGTACATCCTAGACACTTGGAAACCACGTTCGTCTAATATAATTCGACCATTCTGCATCCAACGGTACCACCCACGACTCTCTACGACCTTCCTGTCCGGAGATACAGGAAAAAAAAACTTTATTTCGGCCATATCTCCGGACTCGAACGTTGTACAGGCTCGAGGGTGGTACCAATGGAAAGCCCGTACCCGGAAATAGGGGGGTACAAGGTGGTTTCATGTCTCTACGACCTTCCGTTCCCGAGATATGCACCTTTGAAGTTATCGTCGGGGGCGACGATAGGTGGTTTTCATCCCCTTAACCCTAACCCTAACCCTAACCCTAACCCTAACCCCTAACCCTAACCCTAACCCTAACCCTAACCCTAACCCTAAATCACTACCAATCGACTCCAAATGGTCTGAAACGTGCTCCTAACTACTTTCTGGAGGAAGTTTTTCGGCTGTGACACTTAGTCATTTTTCCACTCAGGTTCGCATGCTGCGATCTGATTGGACGAGCGTTTTTCTTGAATAACTCCCGAACCGTACATCCTAGACACTTGGAAACCACGTTCGTCTAATATAATTCGACCATTCTGCATCCAACGGTACCACCCACGACTCTCTACGACCTTCCTGTCCGGAGATACAGGAAAAACAAACTTTATTTCGGCCATATCTCCGGACTCGAACGTTGTACAGGCTCGAGGGTGGTACCAATGGAAAGCCCGTACCAGAAAATAGGGGGGTACAAGGTGGTTTCATGTCTCTACGACCTTCCGTTCCCGAGATATGCACCTTTGAAGTTATCGTCGGGGGCGACGATAGGTGGTTTTCATCCCCTTAACCCTAACCCTAACCCTAACCCTAACCCTAACCCTTTTCATCCCCTTAACCTAACACCCTAACCCTAACCCTAACCCTAACAACACTTTTAACCCCTTCCCAACCCTAAAAACCTGACCTTAACTTTTCAAAAAGTACCACAAAAAGTGGGGTCCAAACGACTCACAAGGCTCTGAAACGTGCTCCTAACTACTTTCTGGAGGAAGTTTTTCGGCTGTGACACTTAGTCATTTTTCCACTCAGGTTCGCATGCTGCGATCTGATTGGACGAGCGTTTTTCTTGAATAACTCCCGAACCGTACATCCTAGACACTTGGAAACCACGTTCGTCTAATATAATTCGACCATTCTGCATCCAACGGTACCACCCACGACTCTCTACGACCTTCCTGTCCGGAGATACAGGAAAAAAAAACTTTATTTCGGCCATATCTCCGGACTCGAACGTTGTACAGGCTCGAGGGTGGTACCAATGGAAAGCCCGTACCCGGAAATAGGGGGGTACAAGGTGGTTTCATGTCTCTACGACCTTCCGTTCCCGAGATATGCACCTTTGAAGTTATCGTCGGGGGCGACGATAGGTGGTTTTCATCCCCTTAACCCTAACCCTAACCCTAACCCTAACCCCTAACCCTAACCCTAACCCTAACCCTAACCCTAACCCTAAATCACTACCAATCGACTCCAAATGGTCTGAAACGTGCTCCTAACTACTTTCTGGAGGAAGTTTTTCGGCTGTGACACTTAGTCATTTTTCCACTCAGGTTCGCATGCTGCGATCTGATTGGACGAGCGTTTTTCTTGAATAACTCCCGAACCGTACATCCTAGACACTTGGAAACCACGTTCGTCTAATATAATTCGACCATTCTGCATCCAACGGTACCACCCACGACTCTCTACGACCTTCCTGTCCGGAGATACAGGAAAAACAAACTTTATTTC
>NC_054394.1:32727252-32804752 GCF_017976425.1 Toxotes jaculatrix | reverse complement strand
TCCATATATGATTTTGAAAAAACATCTCGCAAAATCACTACCAATCGACTCCAAATGGTCTGAAACGTGCTCCTAACTACTTTCTGGAGGAAGTTTTTCGGCTGTGACACTTAGTCATTTTTCCACTCAGGTTCGCATGCTGCGATCTGATTGGACGAGCGTTTTTCTTGAATAACTCCCGAACCGTACATCCTAGACACTTGGAAACCACGTTCGTCTAATATAATTCCACCATTCTGCATCCAACGGTACCACCCACGACTCTCTACGACCTTCCTGTCCGGAGATACAGGAAAAACAAACTTTATTTCGGCCATATCTCCGGACTCGAACGTTGTACAGGCTCGAGGGTGGTACCAATGGAAAGCCCGTACCCGAAAATAGGGGGGTACAAGGTGGTTTCATGTCTCTACGACCTTCCGTTCCCGAGATATGCACCTTTGAAGTTATCGTCGGGGGCGACGATAGGTGGTTTTCATCCCCTTAACCCTAACCCTAACCCTAACCCCTAACCCCTAACCCTAACCCTAACCCCTAACCCTAACCCAACCCTAACCCTAACCCTAACCCTCTCCTAAAGCCAGTGAAGGAACCATGATCCCCAATCAGGGGACAATAGATTAACCAGGAACAGAGGAGTCCAATAAATCCAAGACGATCACGTGGAAAAGAAAAACTGACAAGTTAAATATCCAACTGCAACTAAACACATAACCCTGGAAACACTGCATCTTATGAAATAAAACAGGGCTGATAATAATAAAAACAATGAGAATGAGGAATATCTGTATGGTGTGGTAGACGTGTGGACTTAGGTGCATGATTTTTGAAATTTTATTGATATTGCATGTTTCTTTCTCTTATTTATTCCTATTTATTCTGTGATATATGGCACTTTAACTCATTTACTTAAGCACTTATCTCAATGTTATTTATTGCCTGGTTTGTTATTTATTGTATATATTTATATAACCTCTATCAGCCCTTGCAGGTGAATCCAGGTTTTCCTTAGAGGGAGGAGATGGCAATCTCCGTCCCAGATCCACAATGAAGGGGAATTCGGTTGGTCCTCTAAAAATAAACAAAAAAGGAAAAAAGAACATAGAAAAAGAGAGGGGGAACAACAACAACAACAATATAAACTTGACTTAACCTCCCAGGAGATAAAAAGACAAAGCACAAACCATAAATGGAAGTGGGGTAGGCGACACTGTGCAGACACCTGTGCCAGCGCACCAAAGGCACATTATGTGATATTTTAAGAATTAATCCTCTCTAACCTAACCCTAACCCTAACCCTACAACTAAAGAT
The DNA here is from genome assembly GCF_017976425.1 of Toxotes jaculatrix. Lineage (NCBI taxonomy): Eukaryota > Metazoa > Chordata > Actinopteri > Toxotidae > Toxotes > Toxotes jaculatrix. The sequence goes on along the minus strand of NC_054394.1, from coordinate 32,803,440 downwards.
TCCATTATTATGTCATTAGTCATTTTCATGTTGATGGCTACTTATTGCATGTAGATCTCCATATATGATTTTGAAAAAACATCTCGCAAAATCACTACCAATCGACTCCAAATGGTCTGAAACGTGCTCCTAACTACTTTCTGGAGGAAGTTTTTCGGCTGTGACACTTAGTCATTTTTCCACTCAGGTTCGCATGCTGCGATCTGATTGGACGAGCGTTTTTCTTGAATAACTCCCGAACCGTACATCCTAGACACTTGGAAACCACGTTCGTCTAATATAATTCGACCATTCTGCATCCAACGGTACCACCCACGACTCTCTACGACCTTCCTGTCCGGAGATACAGGAAAAAAAAACTTTATTTCGCCCATATCTCCGGACTCGAACGTTGTACAGGCTCGAGGGTGGTACCAATGGAAAGCCCGTACCCGAAAATAGGGGGGTACAAGGTGGTTTCATGTCTCTACGACCTTCCGTTCCCGAGATATGCACCTTTGAAGTTATCGTCGGGGGCGACGATAGGTGGTTTTCATCCCCTTAACCCCTAACCCTAACCCTAACCCTAACCCTAAGGGAAGGACTCAGGTCCCCACACCTAACCCTAACCCCTAACCCCTAACCCTAACCCTAACACCTAACCCTAACCCCTAACCCTAACCCCTAACCCCTAACCCTAACCCTAACCCTATGTTAATTGTTGTAAAAGATAAAAAACAGAAAAATCATATAAAAACTTAAAAATGAGAAAACACAAAAAATAAATAATAAAAAACAAACAGCACACGATTTGATTTATTGATTATTGATTTATTGATCGGTTAATTTAAAAACAGTTTTTTCCTATTTTTAGGAAACTCTTTTTGTTGTAATTCATTTTTTCTATTATTTTTGATTTAAAAACCAATTTCTTCCCCTTTTGGGAAGACACTTTGAGTTCATTTTTTTCTAAAAAACAAAAAATCAATATATAAAACATGTTTGATGACGGGTGGAGGGTGGTACGCTACAGCTGGAGAGCCCAGCGTACGTGTCAACTCCAACCCCCAAAGGATTGGTGGTACGGAGGGGTCTGTGGGTGGAAGGACCATGCACCCACATTCTCTCTAACCCTAACCCTAACACCTAACCCTCAGTGGGGAAATTGCATTTAGCAACAGCAAGGTTACAGTCCAGTAAGTGAAAGTAAAATATAAGTAAGACCAATATGGCCAAAAGAAGATACTAAACTAAGAAAATAGCTACTGTAAAAAAATAAAACATACATACATACATAAATAAATATGGGCTGGAGATTGTTGTTGAGTGACTTTTCGTACACAATAAATATTGCACACTAATAATTGAGTTATTGCACATAGATATTGCACTTATAGTTGAATGGAATTGGAATCAGTGTGTGTGTTAACAATGCTCATTATACAGTCTGACAGCAGCAGGAAGGAAAGATCTTCTAAATCTCTCCTTCACACACCAAGGGTGGAGCAGTCTGTCACTGAAGCTGCTCTGCAGAGCTGACAGGATGTCCTGCAGGGGGTGGGACTCACGGTCCAGCATAGATGACAGTTTTGCTAGGACCCTTCTGTCTCCTACCTCTCGCACTGAGTCCAGAGGACAGCCCAGGACAGAGCTGGACTACCTGATGACTTTGTCCAGCTTCTTCCTCTCCTTCTCAGTTATGCTGCTGCTCCAGCAGACTACACCGTACAGGATGGCTGAAGCCACCACAGAGTCATAGAGGGTCTTTAGGAGTGTCCCCTGCACACCAAAAGACCTATAGGGGACTACTTTAACACTAAAAACAGAAAAAAACAGGAAATTTAAAATCTATTCCAAATAGGGGATCTCCCTAATTCTAAAAACAGAAGAGAGAAACAGACAGGACCAGGAAGAGGACGTTTATTTCTAATGGAACAGCTTTCACACACCTGATTTGAAAAAAGAGCATTAATGCTTTATGAGCATTTCCGGTGATTATGAAGGATACTCATGTGATCAAGAATCGGGAGGAGAAGATTTATGTGTACAATCACAGGTCGGATACATCTGCAAAGGAGGAAAAGCAGAAACACATAACAGAAAATGTTTTAAAACCATGACTGAAAAAGACAGAAAGATGAGTGACTCTGAGAATCCTCACTTCCAGGACATAAAGGAACTTACTGTGAATTTCTTTTCATGGTGAGTATTTGTCTCAGTTTCTCTGTACAACTAAAGTAGTAATCTGACTTGTTTCCTTAATAAAGAAAATTTAATAAAAACGTTTTTGTTTTTTTTAATTAAAGGAACAATTCCAAAAAAAAATTTTTTTACCTTTTTTGGTAAGTATGGTTAAGATTATACTAGTACCAGCATATCCTGGGGTTGTGCGGTGTATGGAACACAGGATAAGGCTCCCCCCTTTTTCTTTCTGGTTTCCTATATCATGTTTTGTGTAGAACCAGGAGATTTCAGAGATTAACAACAGAGAGGAAATGGGACATGGAGACACCAGCATCAGGATACTCAACTCTCCTTCATCACTTATTCAACTCTTCAGCCAGGCCTTGGATTCATCACAAGGGGACAATCTACATCAGGTATCTCTCCACCACTCAACCTGAGTTAGAGAACCAAACCGTTTATACATTGAGAATTAAAATTTATCCCAAATAGAAGATTTCTTTAATTCTAAAAAACAGAAAAGTTAAAACCTATCCCAAATAGGGCGCTGCTTTAACACTAAGAACAGAAAAAAACAGGAAATTTAAAACCTATTCTAAAGAGGGGTCTGCCTAATTATTAAAACTGAAAGATAAGATTTAAAACCTGACATTAAAGACTCTAACCCCATGAGGGCCGCACTCGGTTGAGAGTGTCTAGTGATAATGTCCAAAACACTCTGTGATCCTGAGGTCCACTACTGATGTTGTGTCCTGAAAGTTTGACTGAACCATAAAAAATAAGACAACCTAAGGCTGAACAGCATAAATGTTTAAAAAAGATAGCAACATCAGAAGAAGGAGGAAATTCAAACCCAGGTCTTTAAACATTTGGGAAAAGCTCCCATGTCTCTGGTTAAAGCCCCTAACCAGCTTGAGTTCAGCTTGACACAAAGGGGGGTCCAATTGACTCAGAATGCTCTGAAACGTACTCCTAAACACTTTCTGGAGGACACTTATGGCCTCTCATACTTGGGTAAATTTTCACTCTCCCGTTGACTTATATGGGAGATTTAAAATGACCATAACTCAGGAACGGAAGGTCGTAGAGACTCAAGGATGGTACCGTTGAACTCGGGGTACACACAAATTGGGTCCCCCGAGGATCAGTCAAAACTGATCGTGGTTAAAACCCCCTATCATATAGAACATGATACAAACAGGAAGTGGACGATGTTAGAGGGACAGCATTCAGATCTCAGAACAGTGGATACTGTGTGCTCAGCAGATTACAGTTTGGTCTGATTTTTATTTTTAACACACTCACTACTTTCATCCACTTCGTGAATGTGTTTTTTTTATTCAGGACTGAACTGTAAACTCTAAAAAAAGAACAAAACAGAAGATGAAAAATTCCTCAGCAGCTTCTCTCCGACCACAGTCAGAGTGAAGGAAAAACAATGGACTGTTCACAGCAACGACCTCACTAATCTGAAGTGTCTGTCTGTGTGCATTTTAACACATGCAATAAATATGGATACACAGTGTATTTTTGTGTTTTTTTATAGCATGTAATCCTTTTATTTATTTATTTTTTTCCCACTTGTACAGTATTTATTGAAGTTTTAACTTGTGAGCAGCACACAGGAATTGTGTCCAGAATGTTTGTGTACAAATGCAAATAAAGTTTTGGATTCTTGAAGAATAAAAAATGGATGCAGCCACTTCCTGTTCCTGTTCATGACCGTCATTTCTGATTTTACCCTACCCATTTTCTTGTGTTTGATAAAATAAACTGAATTTCTTACTTTTTCATCGTTTCTAACGTTTTTTTATTTTTTAGCGTTGACGACGTAGCAGCTCAAACTTTTCTAACCGATTTCTGCGGCCGTGTCCATTGGTCCAAACTTTCAAAACAACCAATGACGAGCGAGAACGATGAGCGCGCCCTTTTACGTCATTGACGAACAGCGGGCCTTTGCTGAAGTGGACCTATCACGTCGGGAAACGGGTCCGACGAGGCTCCGGATTGGCTGCGGAGGACCGCGTCAACAGTCATGTCCCCGGAAGTGTAGTGTGCTATGGCCGTCGTTATCTCACGGTGTGTTCGGCTGCTCTTATCATCCGGATAAATGCCGTAACTCCGCTTGGCAGTCGTTATCTCCCGGTGTGTTCGGCTGCTCTTATCATCCGGATAAATGCCGTAACTCCGCTTCTGGTCCAGCTAAAACAATTTGACTGATGAGGCAGCAGGTGATACTGATTGCGTTAGCATGAGCTATGCACGAGCAGCACGCCGCTTCTGATCGGTGAGCTCGGCAGGTATGTGTAAAATAGTGGACACGGCAGATCCTGGCTTAGTCAGGAGCGTCACTCCGGATGATAAGAGCAGCCGAACACACCGGGAGGTAACGACTGCCAGAACACAGTACACTGCCGAGGACACGCTGACTGTTAACGCGGTCACCGAAGACGGATTTAAAAACCTCCTCCACACGCTGGACACAAGATCTGTGATTCCCTGTGGTCAGAGATATGAGCTTGAACTTTACTGCTGTAGACAGCTTCATTCGTTAAAACAGAAGCCTGTCTTTTCAGACTGAAATAGGACACTTGATGATTCGATCAAGTGTGTACAACACCAATTCAAAGGTAAGTACCGAAAATCGGATTCATATGCAATGATTTAAGCTCATTATTTCACAAATCATATTACTAAATGATTGTTTTATTATCTCCTTTGTTGTACTGCAGTCATTGATTATCTGCCTGACACATTTCAGACTGTCAGAACTACGATTCACGTCTGATTCTATTATGAATTAAAGGGAAAAACGGGGGTAAACAGATGACACACACACACACTGTCGCAGGACGTAACTCAGCCGGTGGCCTCCACCAACATGCGTGTGTTTGTAGATGCCGAAAAAACTGCTGTTGAACGAAAAAATACAGTCAAGAGTTGAATGTTTTTGCACCGTATCTCTGAACAAACCTGTCGTCTCCCTGTCAAAGTCGTTTCATTGGGCTTCTCCTGGATTTTAAAACATTTAGGAGAGAAATCACGGAGAAAAGACACCGAGCGGCGGCAGATGGGAGAGCTTTAAACGCTTTAAAACAAAATGGAGAAAAATCTTAAGCTTTACATGGATTCCACATGAAGAGAAACTCCTACGCTATCACTTCGATTCGATTTTACGCTTTACTACTTCCAGCAAACGTGTATTTTACAGATTTAATGGTGAAGAGAAAACACAAGTGGCTCCTGTATTCCTGCAGCAGCAGAGCGCGGCGGGCTGGGTTGAGTCTCCAAGGGTCTCACGGTGGGTATAAATTAATGTCTTAGCAGGGAACTGTGTATCATTCTGATCCGAGTCGTTGACAGGAGCTGTTCGACAACAAGACGGCAGAGGTCGCCCCAGCTGCGCCCGCCGCCACAGCTGCACCCGCCGCTCCAAGCTGCATCCGCCGTCACAGCCGCCCCAGCCGCACCGGCGAAAGCACCGTAGAAGAAGGCCGCAAAGCCGAGCAACAAATCTGGACCAGACCGCTGCTGCCGCCGCTGTCAGGAAGCCAGCAGCCACCAAGAAGCCCCAAGCAGTCAAGACAACACCGAAGAAAGCTAAGAAACCTCCAAACAGCCCGAAGAAGGCGGCCAAAACTAACAAGCTCGCTGCCAACAAAACACACAAAAAGTCCATCAAATCATTTCAAACTCGTCAAAAAGCTCTTTTAAGAGCCACCCACATATTTCACTCAAGAGCACACTTCCAGCGGATATTCACTCCATACTCTTTCCCCAAAACCATCATCACTACAATCATCATTAGTCATTGTTAAACTGTCATCGCACTCATTCAGTCAGCGCTGGAAAACGCTGCCGCTGGCTCTGCAGGAGGGCAAAGATAAGGAAACATTTACCCCCCCGAAAAAAAGACAAACCCTTATATAATGTGTCGCTGCTGTATGTTTGAAACTCTGACAACAAATTTGAAATTATCATGCTACTGGCCATTTATTAGCCAACATATGACTGTGATTCATGCTCAACTTATTCGTTTTTCCTAAACAGAAAGGATCTCAGTGATTCGATCAACACCAATTCAAAGGTAAGTACTGAAAATCGGATTCACATGCAATGATTTAAGCTCATTATTTCACAAATCATATCACTAAATGATTGTTTTATTGTCTCCTTTGTTTTCTTTCAATTTTATGTGACCTTCCACTTGAAGTTCCTCGATCACCTGATTGCCGAAGCTGCGGGGTTTTTGCAGGGCTCCTGACTGAGCCAGGATCTGCTGGGTCCACTATTTTACACATACCTGCCGAGCTCACCGATCAGAAGCGGCGTGCTGCTCGTGCACAGGTCAGGCTAACGCAATCAGTATCACCTGCTCCGCCTGCTGCCTCATCACTCAAACGGCTTCAGCTGGACCAGAAGCGGAGTTACGGCGTTGAATCCCTTATCATGCTACTGGCCATTTATTAGCCAACATATGACTGTGATTCATGCTCAACTTATTCGTTTTACCTAAACAGAAAGGATCTCAGTGATTCTATCAACACCAATTCAAAGGTAAGTACTGAAAATCGGATTCACATGCAATGATTTAAGCTCATTATTTCACAAATCATATCACTAAATGATTGTTTTATTATCTCCTTTGTTGTACTGCAGTCATTGATTATCTGCCTGACACATTTCAGACTGTCAGAACTACGATTCACGTCTGATTCTATTATGAATTAAAGGGAAAAACGGAGGTAAACAGATGACACACACACACACACACACACACACACACTGTCGCAGGACGTAACTCAGCCGGTGGCCTCCACCAACATGCGTGTGTTTGTAGATGCCGAAAAAACTGCTGTTGAACGAAAAAATACAGTCAAGAGTTGAATGTTTTTGCACCGTATCTCTGAACAAACCTGTCGTCTCGCTGTCAAAGTCGTTTAATTGGGCTTCTGCTGGATTTTAAAACATTTAGGAGAGAAATCACGGAGAAAAGACACCGAGCGGCGGCAGATGGGAGAGCTTTAAACGCTTTAAAACAAAATGGAGAAAAATCTTAAGCTTTACATGGATTCCACATGAAGAGAAACTCCTACGCTATCACTTCGATTCGATTTTACGCTTTACTACTTACACCAAACGTGTATTTTACAGATTTAATGGTGGAGAGAAAACACAAGTGGCTCCTGTATTCCTGCAGCAGCAGAGAGCGGCGGGCTGGGTTGAGTCTCCAAGGTTCTCAAGGTGGGTATTAATTAATGTCTTAGCAGGGAACTGTGTATCATTCTGATCCGAGTCGTTGACAGGAGCTGTTGGACAACAAGACGGCAGAGGTCGCCCCAGCTGCGCCCGCCGCCACAGCCGCCCCAGCCGCACTGGCGAAAGCACCGTAGAAGAGGGCCGCAAAGCCGAGCAACAAATCTGGACCAGACCGCTGCTGCCGCCGCTGTCAGGAAGTCAGGAAGCCAGCAGCCACCAACAAGCCCCAAGCAGTCAAGACAACAGCCAAGAAAGCTAAGAAACCTCCAAACAGCCCGAAGAAGGCGACCAAGAAAGCGGCCAAAACTAACAAGCTCGCTGCCAACAAAACACACAAAAAGTCCATCAAATCATTTCAAACTCGTCAAAAAGCTCTTTTAAGAGCCACCCACATATTTCACTCAAGAGCACACTTCCAGCGGATATTCACTCCATACTCTTTCCCCAAAACCATCATCACTACAATCATCATTAGTCATTCTTAACCTGTCATCGCACTCATTCTGTCAGCGCTGGAAAACGCAGCCGCTGGCTCTGCAGGAGGGAAAAGATAAGGAAACATTTACCCCCCGAAAAAGACAAACCCTTATATAATGTGTCGCTGCTGTATGTTTGAAACTCTGACAACAAATTTGAAATTATCATGCTACTGGCCATTTATTAGCCAACATGTGATTCATGCTCCACTTATTCGTTTTACCTAAACAGAAAGGATCTCAGTGATTCTATCAACACCAATTCAAAGGTAAGTTTTGAAAATCGGATTCACATGCAATAATTTAAGCTCATTATTTCACAAATCATATCACTAAATTATTGTTTTATTATCTCCTTTGTTTTCTTTCAATTTTATGTGACCTTCCACTTGAAGTTCCACGATCACCTGATTGCCGAAGCTGCGGGGTTTTTGCAGGGCTCCTGACTGAGCCAGGATCTGCTGTGTCCACTATTTTACACATACCTGCCGAGCTCACCGATCAGAAGCGGCGTGCTGCTCGTGCACAGGTCAGGCTAACGCAATCAGTATCACCTGCTCCGCCTGCTGCCTCATCAGTCAAACGGCTTCAGCTGGACCAGAAGCGGAGTTACGGCGTTGAATCCCTTATCATGCTACTGGCCATTTATTAGCCAACACATGACTGTGATTCATGCTCCACTTATTCATTTTACCTAAACAGAAAGGATCTCAGTGATTCGATCAAGTGGCGACAACACCAACTCAGAGGTAAGTTCTGAAAATCGGATTCACATGCAATGATTTAAGATCATTATTTCACAAATCATATCACTAAATGATTGTTTTATTCTCTCCTTTGTTGTACTGCAGTCATTGATTATCTGCCTGACACATTTCAGACTGTCAGAACTACGATTCACGTCTGATTCTATTATGAATTAAAGGGAAAAACGGAGGTAAACAGATGACACACACACACACTGTCGCAGGACGTAACTCAGCCGGTGGCCTCCACCAACATGCGTGTGTTTGTAGATGCCGAAAAAACTGCTGTTGAACGAAAAAATACAGTCAAGAGTTGAATGTTTTTGCACCGTATCTCTGAACAAACCTGTCGTCTCGCTGTCAAAGTCGTTTCATTGGGCTTCTCCTGGATTTTAAAACATTTAGGAGAGAAATCACGGAGAAAAGACACCGAGCGGCGGCAGATGGGAGAGCTTTAAACGCTTTAAAACAAAATGGAGAAAAATCTTAAGCTTTACATGGATTCCACATGAAGAGAAACTCCTACGCTATCACTTCGATTCGATTTTACGCTTTACTACTTCCAGCAAACGTGTATTTTACAGATTTAATGGTGAAGAGAAAACACAAGTGGCTCCTGTATTCCTGCAGCAGCAGAGCGCGGCGGGCTGGGTTGAGTCTCCAAGGGTCTCACGGTGGGTATAAATTAATGTCTTAGCAGGGAACTGTGTATCATTCTGATCCGAGTCGTTGACAGGAGCTGTTCGACAACAAGACGGCAGAGGTCGCCCCAGCTGCGCCCGCCGCCACAGCTGCACCCGCCGCTCCAAGCTGCATCCGCCGTCACAGCCGCCCCAGCCGCACCGGCGAAAGCACCGTAGAAGAAGGCCGCAAAGCCGAGCAACAAATCTGGACCAGACCGCTGCTGCCGCCGCTGTCAGGAAGCCAGCAGCCACCAAGAAGCCCCAAGCAGTCAAGACAACACCGAAGAAAGCTAAGAAACCTCCAAACAGCCCGAAGAAGGCGGCCAAAACTAACAAGCTCGCTGCCAACAAAACACACAAAAAGTCCATCAAATCATTTCAAACTCGTCAAAAAGCTCTTTTAAGAGCCACCCACATATTTCACTCAAGAGCACACTTCCAGCGGATATTCACTCCATACTCTTTCCCCAAAACCATCATCACTACAATCATCATTAGTCATTGTTAAACTGTCATCGCACTCATTCAGTCAGCGCTGGAAAACGCTGCCGCTGGCTCTGCAGGAGGGCAAAGATAAGGAAACATTTACCCCCCCGAAAAAAAGACAAACCCTTATATAATGTGTCGCTGCTGTATGTTTGAAACTCTGACAACAAATTTGAAATTATCATGCTACTGGCCATTTATTAGCCAACATATGACTGTGATTCATGCTCAACTTATTCGTTTTTCCTAAACAGAAAGGATCTCAGTGATTCGATCAAGTGGCGACAACACCAATTCAAAGGTAAGTTCTGAAAATCGGATTCACATGCAATGATTTAAGCTCATTATTTCACAAATCATATCACTAAATGATTGTTTTATTATCTCCTTTGTTTTCTTTCAATTTTATGTGACCTTCCACTTGAAGTTCCACGATCACCTGATTGCCGAAGCTGCGGGTTTTTGCAGGGCTCCTGACTGAGCCAGGATCTGTTGTGTCCACTATTTTACACATACCTGCCGAGCTCACCGATCAGAAGCGGCTTGCTGCTCGTGCACAGGTCAGGCTAACGCAATCAGTATCACCTGCTCCGCCTGCTGCCTCATCAGTCAAACGGCTTCAGCTGGACCAGAAGCGGAGTTACGGCGTTGAATCCCTTATCATGCTACTGGCCATTTATTAGCCAACATATGACTGTGATTCATGCTCAACTTATTCGTTTTACCTAAACAGAAAGGATCTCAGTGATTCGATCAAGTGGCGACAACACCAACTCAGAGGTAAGTTCTGAAAATCGGATTCACATGCAATGATTTAAGCTCATTATTTCACAAATCATATTACTAAATGATTGTTTTATTCTCTCCTTTGTTGTACTGCAGTCATTGATTATCTGCCTGACACATTTCAGACTGTCAGAACTACGATTCACGTCTGATTCTATTATGAATTAAAGGGAAAAACGGAGGTAAACAGATGACACACACACACACACACACACACACACACACTGTCGCAGGACGTAACTCAGCCGGTGGCCTCCACCAACATGCGTGTGTTTGCAGATGCCGAAAAAACTGCTGTTTAACGAAAAAATACAGTCAAGAGTTGAATGTTTTTGCACCGTATCTCTGAACAAACCTGTCGTCTCGCTGTCAAAGTCGTTTCATTGGGCTTCTGCTGGATTTTAAAACATTTAGGAGAGAAATCACGGAGAAAAGACACCGAGCGGCGGCAGATGGGAGAGCTTTAAACGCTTTAAAACAAAATGGAGAAAAATCTTAAGCTTTACATGGATTCCACATGAAGAGAAACTCCTACGCTATCACTTCGATTCGATTTTACGCTTTACTACTTACACCAAACGTGTATTTTACAGATTTCATGGTGAAGAGAAAACACAAGTGGCTCCTGTATTCCTGCAGCAGCAGAGCGCGGCGGGCTGGGTTGAGTCTCCAAGGTTCTCAAGGTGGGTATAGATTAATGTCTTAGCAGGGAACTGTGTATCATTCTGATCCGAGTCGTTGACAGGAGCTGTTGGACAACAAGACGGCAGAGGTCGCCCCAGCTGCGCCCGCCGCCACAGCTGCATCCGCCGCCACAGCTGCATCCGCCGCCACAGCTGCATCGGCGAAAGCACCGTAGAAGAAGGCCGCAAAGCCGAGCAACAAATCTGGACCAGACCGCTGCTGCCGCCGCTGTCAGGAAGCCAGCAGCCACCAAGAAGCCCCAAGCAGTCAAGACAACAGCGAAGAAAGCTAAGAAACCTCCAAACAGCCCGAAGAAGGCGGCCAAAACTAACAAGCTCGCTGCCAACAAAACACACAAAAAGTCCATCAAATCATTTCAAACTCGTCAAAAAGCTCTTTTAAGAGCCACCCACATATTTCACTCAAGAGCACACTTCCAGCGGATATTCACTCCATACTCTTTCCCCAAAACCATCATAACTACAATCATCATTAGTCATTGTTAAACTGTCATCGCACTCATTCTGTCAGCGCTGGAAAACGCTGCCGCTGGCTCTGCAGGAGGGCAAAGATAAGGAAACATTTACCCCCCGAAAAAAAGACAAACCCTTATGTAATGTGTCGCTGCTGTCTGTTTGAAACTATGACAACAAATTTGAAATTATCATGCTACTGGCCATTTATTTGCCAACATATGACTGTGATTCATGCTCCACTTATTCGTTTTACCTAAACAGAAAGGATCTCAGTGATTCTATCAACACCAATTCAAAGGTAAGTACTGAAAATCGGATTCACATGCAATGATTTAAGCTCATTATTTCACAAATCATATCACTAAATGATTGTTTTATTGTCTCCTTTTTTTTTTCTTTCAATTTTATGTGACCTTCCACGTGAAGTTCCACGATCACCTGATTGCCGAAGCTGCGGGGTTTTTGCAGGGCTCCTGACTGAGCCAGGATCTGCTGTGTCCACTATTTTACACATACCTGCCGAGCTCACCGATCAGAAGCGGCGTGCTGCTCGTGCACAGGTCAGGCTAACGCAATCAGTGTCACCTGCTCCGCCATTTGACTGCCTCATCACTCAAACGGCTTCAGCTGGACCAGAAGCGGAGTTACGGCGTTGAATCCCCAAGAACACCAGCACGGCGCTCATTTGGGACTATTTACAGCAACCACTTTAGACCGACACCTGAAAAATCAGCACAGGTATTCGCATGATGGAAAAGTTCCGCTGAAAAGTGGGAAAATGAGGCTCAGGCCCGAAGAAGCGAACAGACGATTCCTGCATGTTTGACCAGCGTCACTCCGGATGATAAGAGCAGCGGAACACACCGGGAGCTAACGACTGCCAGAACGCACTACACTGCCGAGGACACGCTGACTGTTAACGCGGTCACCGAAGACGGATTTAAAATCCTCCTCCACACGCTGGACACAAGATCTGTCATTCCCTGTGGTGCTTGAACTTTACTGCTGTACACAGCTTCATTCGTTAAAACAGAAGCGTATCTTTTCAGACTGAAATAGGACACTGATGATTCGATCAAGTGTGTACAACACCAATTCAAAGGTAAGTACTGGAAATCTGATTCACATGCAATGATTTAATCTCATTATTTCACAAATCATATCACTAAATGATTGTTTTATTATCTCCTTTGTTGTACTGCAGTCATTGATTATCTGCCTGACACATTTCAGACTGTCAGAACTACGATTCACGTCTGATTCTATTATGAATTAAAGGGGAAAACGGAGGTAAACAGATGACACACACACACACACACACACACACACACACACACACACACACACACACACACACACACACACTGTCGCAGGAAGTAACTCAGCCGGTGGCCTCCACCAACATGCGTGTGTTTGCAGATGCCGAAAAAACTGCTGTTTAACGAAAAAATACAGTCAAGAGTTGAATGTTTTTGCACCGTATCTCTGAACAAACCTGTCGTCTCGCTGTCAAAGTCGTTTCATTGGGCTTCTGCTGGATTTTAAAACATTTAGGAGAGAAATCACGGAGAAAAGACACCGAGCGGCGGCAGATGGGAGAGCTTTAAACGCTTTAAAACAAAATGGAGAAAAATCTTAAGCTTTACATGGATTCCACATGAAGAGAAACTCCTACGCTATCACTTCGATTCGATTTTACGCTTTACTACTTCCAGCAAATGTGTATTTTACAGATTTCATGGTGAAGAGAAAACACAAGTGGCTCCTGTATTCCTGCAGCAGCAGAGCGCGGCGGGCTGGGTTGAGTCTCCAAGGTTCTCAAGGTGGGTATAGATTAATGTCTTAGCAGGGAACTGTGTATCACTCTGATCCGAGTCGTTGACAGGAGCTGTTGGACAACAAGACGGCAGAGGTCGCCCCAGCTGCGCCCGCCGCCACAGCTGCATCCGCCGCCACAGCTGCATCCGCCGCCACAGCCGCACCGGCGAAAGCACCGTAGAAGAAGGCCGCAAAGCCGAGCAACAAATCTGGACCAGACCGCTGCTGCCGCCGCTGTCAGGAAGCCAGCAGCCACCAAGAAGCCCCAAGCAGTCAAGACAACAGCGAAGAAAGCTAAGAAACCTCCAAACAGCCCGAAGAAGGTGACCAAGAAAGCGGCCAAAACTAACAAGCTCGCTGCCAACAAAACACACAAAAAGTCCATCAAATCATTTCAAACTCGTCAAAAAGCTCTTTTAAGAGCCACCCACATGTTTCACTCAAGAGCACACTTCCAGCGGATATTCACTCCATACTCTTTCCCCAAAACCATCATAACTACAATCATCATTAGTCATTGTTAAACTGTCATCGCACTCATTCTGTCAGCGCTGGAAAACGCTGCCGCTGGCTCTGCAGGAGGGCAAAGATAAGGAAACATTTACCCCCCCGAAAAAAAGACAAACCCTTATGTAATGTGTCGCTGCTGTCTGTTTGAAACTATGACAACAAATTTGAAATTATCATGCTACTGGCCATTTATTAGCCAACATATGACTGTGATTCATGCTCCACTTATTCGTTTTACCTAAACAGAAAGGATCTCAGTGATTCTATCAACACCAATTCAAAGGTAAGTACTGAAAATCGGATTCACATGCAATGATTTAAGCTCAGTATTTCACAAATCATATCACTAAATGATTGTTTTATTATCTCCTTTGTTTTCTTTCAATTTTATGTGACTTTCCGCTTGAAGTTCCACGATCACCTGATTGCCGAAGTTGCGGGGTTTTTGCAGGGCTCCTGACTGAGCCAGGATCTGTTGTGTCCACTATTTTACACATACCTGCCGAGCTCACCGATCAGAAGCGGCGTGCTGCTCGTGCACAGGTCAGGCTAACGCAATCAGTATCACCTGCTCCGCCTGCTGCCTCATCACTCAAACGGCTTCAGCTGGACCAGAAGCGGAGTTACGGCGTTGAATCCCTTATCATGCTACTGGCCATTTATTAGCCAACATATGACTGTGATTCATGCTCCACTTATTCGTTTTACCTAAACAGAAAGGATCTCAGTGATTCGATGAAGTGTGTACAACGCCAACTCAGAGGTAAGTTCTGAAAATCGGATTCACATGCAATGATTTAAGCTCATTATTTCACAAATCATATTACTAAATGATTGTTTTATTATCTCCTTTGTTGTACTGCAGTCATTGATTATCTGCCGGACACATTTCAGACTGTCAGAACTACGATTCACGTCTGATTCTATTATGAATTAAAGGGGAAAACTGAGGTAAACAGATGACACACACACACAAACTGTCGCAGGACGTAACTCAGCCGGTGGCCTCCACCAACGTGCGTGTGTTTGTAGATGCCGAAAAAACTGCTGTGAACGAAAAAATACAGTCAAGAGTTGAATGTTTTGCACCGTATCTCTGAACAAACCTGTCGTCTCGCTGTCAAAGTCGTTTCATTGGGCTTCTGCTGGATTTTAAAACATTTAGGAGAGAAATCACGGAGAAAAGACACCGAGCGCCGGCAGATGGGAGAGCTTTAAACGCTTTAAAACAAAATGGAGAAAAATCTTAAGCTTTACATGGATTCCACATGAAGAGAAACTCCTACGCTATCACTTCGATTCGATTTTACGCTTTACTACTTCCACCAAACGTGTATTTTACAGATTTCATGGTGAAGAGAAAACACAAGTGGCTCCTGTATTCCTGCAGCAGCAGAGAGCGGCGGGCTGGGTTGAGTCTCCAAGGTTCTCAAGGTGGGTATAAATTAATGTCTTAGCAGGGAACTGTGTATCACTCTAATCCGAGTCGTTGACAGGAGCTGTTCGACAACAAGACGGCAGAGGTCGCCCCAGCTGCGCCCGCCGCCACAGCTGCACCCGCCGCTCCAGCTGCATCCGCCGCCACCGCCGCCCCAGCCGCACCGGCGAAAGCACCGTAGAAGAAGGCCGCAAAGCCGAGCAACAAATCTGGACCAGACCGCTGCTGCCGCCGCTGTCAGGAAGTCAGGAAGCCAGCAGCCACCAAGAAGCCCCAAGCAGTCAAGACAACAGCGAAGAAAGCTAAGAAACCTCCAAACAGCCCGAAGAAGGCGGCCAAAACTAACAAGCTCGCTGCCAACAAAACACACAAAAAGTCCATCAAATCATTTCAAACTCGTCAAAAAGCTCTTTTAAGAGCCACCCACATGTTTCACTCAAGAGCACACTTCCAGCGGATATTCACTCCATACTCTTTCCCCAAAACCATCATCACTACAATCATCATTAGTCATTGTTAAACTGTCATCGCACTCATTCTGTCAGCGCTGGAAAACGCTGCCGCTGGCTCTGCAGGAGGGCAAAGATAAGGAAACATTTACCCCCCCGAAAAAAAGACAAACCCTTATATAATGTGTCGCTGCTGTCTGTTTGAAACTATGACAACAAATTTGAAATTATCATGCTACTGGCCATTTATTAGCCAACATATGACTGTGATTCATGCTCCACTTATTCGTTTTACCTAAACAGAAAGGATCTCAGTGATTCGATCAACACCAATTCAAAGGTAAGTACTGAAAATCGGATTCACATGCAATGATTTAAGCTCAGTATTTCACAAATCATATCACTAAATGATTGTTTTATTATCTCCTTTGTTTTCTTTCAATTTTATGTGACTTTCCGCTTGAAGTTCCACGATCACCTGATTGCCGAAGTTGCGGGGTTTTTGCAGGGCTCCTGACTGAGCCAGGATCTGTTGTGTCCACTATTTTACACATACCTGCCGAGCTCACCGATCAGAAGCGGCGTGCTGCTCGTGCACAGGTCAGGCTAACGCAATCAGTATCACCTGCTCCGCCTGCTGCCTCATCACTCAAACGGCTTCAGCTGGACCAGAAGCGGAGTTACGGCGTTGAATCCCTTATCATGCTACTGGCCATTTATTAGCCAACATATGACTGTGATTCATGCTCCACTTATTCGTTTTACCTAAACAGAAAGGATCTCAGTGATTCGATGAAGTGTGAACAACACCAATTCAAAGGTAAGTACTGGAAATCTGATTTACATGCAATGATTTAAGCTCATTATTTCACAAATCATATCACTAAATGATTGTTTTATTGTCTCCTTTGTTTTCTTTCAATTTTATGTGACCTTCCACGTGAAGTTCCTCGATCACCTGATTGCCGAAGCTGCGGGTTTTTTGCAGGGCTCCTGACTGAGCCAGGATCTGCTGTGTCCACTATTTTACACATACCTGCCGAGCTCACCGATCAGAAGCGGCGTGCTGCTCGTGCACAGGTCAGGCTAACGCAATCAGTATCACCTGCTCCGCCATTTGACTGCCTCATCAGTCAAACGGCTTCAGCTGGACCAGAAGCGGAGTTACGGCGTTGAATCCCCAAGAACACCAGCACGGCGCTCATTTGGGACTATTTACAGCAACCACTTTAGACCGACACCTGAAAAATCAGCACAGGTATTCGCATGATGGAAAAGTTCCGCTGAAAAGTGGGAAAATGAGGCTCAGGCCCGAAGAAGCGAACAGACGATTCCTGCATGTTTGACCAGCGTCACTCCGGATGATAAGAGCAGCGGAACACACCGGGAGCTAACGACGGCCAGAACGCACTACACTGCCGAGGACACGCTGACTGTTAACGCGGTCACCGAAGACGGATTTAAAATCCTCCTCCACACGCTGGACACAAGATCTGTCATTCCCTGTGGTGCTTGAACTTTACTGCTGTACACAGCTTCATTCGTTAAAACAGAAGCGTATCTTTTCAGACTGAAATAGGACACTGATGATTCGATCAAGTGTGTACAACACCAATTCAAACGTAAGTACTGAAAATCTGATTTACATGCAATGATTTAATCTCATTATTTCACAAATCATATCACTAAATGATTGTTTTATTATCTCCTTTGTTTTCTTTCAATTTTATGCGACCTTCCACTTGAAGTTCCACGATCACCTGATTGCCGAAGCTGCGGGGTTTTTGCAGGGCTCCTGACTGAGCCAGGATCTGTTGTGTCCACTATTTTACACATACCTGCCGAGCTCACCGATCAGAAGCGGCGTGCTGCTCGTGCACAGGTCAGGCTAACGCAATCAGTATCACCTGCTCCGCCATTTGACTGCCTCATCAGTCAAACGGCTTCAGCTGGACCAGAAGCGGAGTTACGGCGTTGAATCCCTTATCATGCTACTGGCCATTTATTAGCCAACATATGACTGTGATTCATGCTCCACTTATTCGTTTTACCTAAACAGAAAGGATCTCAGTGATTCTATCAAGTGTGTACAACGCCAACTCAGAGGTAAGTTCTGAAAATCGGATTCACATGCAATGATTTAAGCTCATTATTTCACAAATCATATCACTAAATGATTGTTTTATTCTCTCCTTTGTTGTACTGCAGTCATTGATTATCTGCCTGACACATTTCAGACTGTCAGAACTACGATTCACGTCTGATTCTATTATGAATTAAAGGGAAAAACGGAGGTAAACAGATGACACACACACACACACACACTGTCGCAGGACGTAACTCAGCCGGTGGCCTCCACCAACGTGCGTGTGTTTGTAGATGCCGAAAAAACTGCTGTGAACGAAAAAATACAGTCAAGAGTTGAATGTTTTGCACCGTATCTCTGAACAAACCCTTCGTCTCGCTGTCAAAGTCGTTTCATTGGGCTTCTGCTGGATTTTAAAACATTTAGGAGAGAAATCACGGAGAAAAGACACCGAGCGGCGGCAGATGGGAGAGCTTTAAACGCTTTAAAACAAAATGGAGAAAAATCTTAAGCTTTACATGGATTCCACATGAAGAGAAACTCCTACGCTATCACTTCGATTCGATTTTACGCTTTACTACTTCCACCAAACGTGTATTTTACAGATTTAATGCTACAGAGAAAACACAAGTGGCTCCTGTATTCCTGCAGCAGCAGAGCGCGGCGGGCTGGGTTGAGTCTCCAAGGTTCTCAAGGTGGGTATAGATTAATGTCTTAGCAGGGAACTGTGTATCACTCTGATCCGAGTCGTTGACAGGAGCTGTTCGACAACAAGACGGCAGAGGTCTCTCCAGCTGCGCCCGCCGCCACAGCTGCACCCGCCGCTCCAGCTGCATCCGCCGCCACCGCCGCCCCAGCCGCACCGGCGAAAGCACCGTAGAAGAAGGCCGCAAAGCCGAGCAACAAATCTGGACCAGACCGCTGCTGCCGCCGCTGTCAGGAAGTCAGGAAGCCAGCAGCCACCAAGAAGCCCCAAGCAGTCAAGACAACAGCGAAGAAAGCTAAGAAACCTCCAAACAGCCCGAAGAAGGCGGCCAAAACTAACAAGCTCGCTGCCAACAAAACACACAAAAAGTCCATCAAATCATTTCAAACTCGTCAAAAAGCTCTTTTAAGAGCCACCCACATATTTCACTCAAGAGCACACTTCCAGCGGATATTCACTCCATACTCTTTCCCCAAAACCATCATCACTACAATCATCATTAGTCATTGTTAAACTGTCATCGCACTCATTCAGTCAGCGCTGGAAAACGCTGCCGCTGGCTCTGCAGGAGGGCAAAGATAAGGAAACATTTACCCCCCCGAAAAAAAGACAAACCCTTATATAATGTGTCGCTGCTGTCTGTTTGAAACTATGACAACAAATTTGAAATTATCATGCTACTGGCCATTTATTAGCCAACATATGACTGTGATTCATGCTCCACTTATTCGTTTTACCTAAACAGAAAGGATCTCAGTGATTCGATCAACACCAATTCAAAGGTAAGTACTGGAAATCTGATTTACATGCAATGATTTAAGCTCATTATTTCACAAATCATGTCACTAAATGATTGTTTTATTCTCTCCTTTGTTTTCTTTCAATTTTATGTGACCTTCCACGTGAAGTTCCACGATCACCTGATTGCCGAAGTTGCGGGGTTTTTGCAGGGCTCCTGACTGAGCCAGGATCTGCTGTGTCCACTATTTTACACATACCTGCCGAGCTCACCGATCAGAAGCGGCGTGCTGCTCGTGCACAGGTCAGGCTTACGCAATCAGTGTCACCTGCTCCGCCATTTGACTGCCTCATCACTCAAACGGCTTCAGCTGGACCAGAAGCGGAGTTACGGCGTTGAATCCCCAAGAACACCAGCACGGCGCTCATTTGGGACTATTTACAGCAACCACTTTAGACCGACACCTGAAAAATCAGCACAGGTATTCGCATGATGGAAAAGTTCCGCTGAAAAGTGGGAAAATGAGGCTCAGGCCCAAAGAAGCGAACAGACGATTCCTGCATGTTTGACCAGCGTCACTCCGGATGATAAGAGCAGCGGAACACACCGGGAGCTAACGACTGCCAGAACGCACTACACTGCCGAGGACACGCTGACTGTTAACGCGGTCACCGAAGACGGATTTAAAATCCTCCTCCACACGCTGGACACAAGATCTGTGATTCCCTGTGGTCAGAGATATAAGCTTGAACTTTACTGCTGTACACAGCTTCATTCGTTAAAACAGAAGCGTATCTTTTCAGACTGAAATAGGACACTGATGATTCGATCAAGTGTGTACAACACCAATTCAAACGTAAGTACTGAAAATCGGATTCACATGCAATGATTTAATCTCATTATTTCACAAATCATATTACTAAATGATTGTTTTATTATCTCCTTTGTTGTACTGCAGTCATTGATTATCTGCCTGACACATTTCAGACTGTCAGAACTACGATTCACGTCTGATTCTATTATGAATTAAAGGGAAAAACGGAGGTAAACAGATCACACACACACACACACACACACACACACACACACACACACACACACACACACACACTGTCGCAGGAAGTAACTCAGCCGGTGGCCTCCACCAACATGCGTGTGTTTGCAGATGCCGAAAAAACTGCTGTTTAACGAAAAAATACAGTCAAGAGTTGAATGTTTTGCACCGTATCTCTGAACAAACTTGTCGTCTCGCTGTCAAAGTCGTTTCATTGGGCTTCTGCTGGATTTTAAAACATTTAGGAGAGAAATCACGGAGAAAAGACACCGAGCGGCGGCAGATGGGAGAGCTTTAAACGCTTTAAAACAAAATGGAGAAAAATCTTAAGCTTTACATGGATTCCACATGAAGAGAAACTCCTACGCTATCACTTCGATTCGATTTTACGCTTTACTACTTACACCAAACTTGTATTTACATACAAATGGGAGAGGAGGTAGGTCAAGGTCCCATGTCTCTATCTCTTATGGTTGGGGATCAGTCAAAAACTGATCATTGTTAAAACCCTTTATCCCCTTTAGGATAGGGGAACTGAGTCCTTCTCCCAAAGGAGACGGACTCAGTTCCCTAACTAGTACCCTAACCCTAACCTAACTCTAAATGAAGGAGGAGGAACCAAGGTCACATACTCATCTGACTCTTAGCCTCAGCATCTGAGACCAGTCCAAAACAAACAGGACTCAGGGCGAAAGGAAAAACGTTTATTCTACCACCAAACAAACAACACATACCTGACTCTTCACAGGTACATACTGATCCTACACCTGCCTGTGCATCACCTGAGGTTCCCAATCTGACAAATCAACACAAACCCAATAACCAGCAAAGTAAATCCCATCTAAATAAAACAAGTTTGGAGAAAAAACAAAGTAGACACATTTGATAGAAAAAGTATTTTATTGATTGATCAGCTGCAGTGACGCTCCAGACATCACGGAGCAGGAAATGGAAAACTGAGGTGGAGGCTTAAGGACGAGAGGTCAAAGATCACTGCAGCGTTACAATGATCAGAGCGATCCCTTCCCCATGAAAACTGATCAACCCGATCATCAGAAACATTCTCTGATTTCATTTCACAATAAGAGCCTCTGTCCGTTCGGATCATTCTCCGAAAATGTGAAACAAGATTTTTCCACAGAAAGTTTTTCTCATGAAAATCAGCTTCGATTAAACATCTCCATCCATCAGACTCACAGCAGAAAAAAATCATGTAAACATCCAGCTCCTCATCAAATCCTTCATCTGTTTTCATTGACTTTTATTTTCCTGCTTGTCCAGCGTTTCCTGTCAGTCTGTGTCTGATTCTGCTGATAAACACAAACATCTCTCTGTTTACGTCTGATGGAAAAACTTCTGACGTGTGTTAATCAGCAGAATCGTTATTCTCTATATTTGAAACCTGCTGAACAGAAAATGAAACATGTTGATTGGAAATCAAGTTTTAAGTCAAACATCAGACTTCAGAAAAAAAACTCCGTAACAAAAACAAAACAAAATTATATTTTTGCATAGAAATGTTTTAGCAACGTTACAAAGTGCTGAAAAAAGAGATCTATAAAAGTTTCCACAGAATTTACAAACCAGACAGAAACAAAGTTTGACAACAAAACAGAAAAGAATCAGTGAAATAAGAAAGAGGCCAATGATCACGGCTTCACTGATATCGATCAGCTGATGATCGTAACTTCGCTGCTTCATCACATGTTCAAAAGTCTTTGACAAATCAATGATCTTAGAAGCATTCTGTGTCAAACATCAAGAGGAGAAAAGCAGCTGCCGACGTGTCCTGATCCATCAGTGGATCCACTGATGGATCCATTGATGGATCTGTCAGGAGGCAGAAACACTGACGACATGTTAATGAAAGACAAAGATATAAACTGAAAGATCAATTGTTTTTCCTGTCAGAATTGATCAGGTTGATTGATTTCTGTGACCTAAAGTTGAGTTTGTTAAAGCACCTTCATAGTAGTAATAATAATAATAATAATACTGCTGCAGTGCGTCTGTAAACGATGCCACATGTTGACCCTGTTCTTCCTCTGCAGCTGCTCACGTACTGAAGAACGTTTGTTCCGACGGAGGAAACCTTCTCACGTGTTGGACAGACCACGTCCCTGCTGACGTCCAGGTCTGATGTGAATTCGGGACTCACATTGAAAGGTCTGATACGGACACTTGTCTCTGTCTCCAGTCTTCATCCTGCTCACCTGTGAACACCTTGGGTTGTGACAGGATTCGGGTTTAAACGCAGTCATCACTTAATCAATAAGCTGATAGTAACTGATTCATTACATTTGAATTTAAATGAAACAAAATTCTGTTTCTGTGCCTCAGAGTTAGAACTCACTCACTCACTCATTCATTCTGGTAATTACCTAATTTTATGAACTAATAATTATTAAAATAATCAGTTATTGATTTCTGATAATAAAAGTTCAGAGTCAGTCGTGAGTCTGGCCTGAGCAGCTGCAGACGAACTCTTCATACGTTTGATTTTCTTCATTAAATCTAATGTTGAAAAAAAAAGTAAAAAGTTTTAAAGAAACGAGACGAAACACAAAAACTCACAGAAGCGTAAAAACGTGGAGTTTTTCAGACTCCAGAGAAAATCCGGTCTGAACCTGAGCGGCTCCTGATTCCGGACTCGGACACAGGAACGTGGACCGTTCGGGTCTGAACCTTCGATCTGTGCTGACGAACGTTCGTTTCACTGTCACAGACGTTTCCTCAGATTCTTGATTAAAGGCCTGAGCAGCAGGACGATGAATCTGAGTCAGATCTGTTTGGACTTTTATCTTCATGATACAAGTTTGTACCAAAGAGCAAATTTCAGTGTTTGATAAATGAATATATAATTTTTCTTTTAAATAATGAAATAAAAATAAAAGTTTCACTGATCGGATCAATCAATCAGCCTTTGTTTTATTGATTTTTGACTCTGCTGTAACGTTTACAGCTTTGTGACTGAATTGACCTCTGACCTTTGAAAGCCAGAGGTCAGAGATGCTGTCACGTCATTTAAATAAACTTCATCTATTTGATTGAGATTTATGAATTGATCACCTGATTAACTGTTGATTTAGGATCAATAACTGAATCAATGTTCCCTTCGAATCCGACGCGTTGCTCCTTTAACGTTTGAGTTTTTTTGAGTGCAGACGACGACACGAGGACAGAAAACATAAAAACACGAGGACGTCGGCAAACAGAGCGAGACGACTCCAGACTCTGCTCTTCATCTCTTCATCATCATCACTTTCACTTTCGTTCTTTGAGACGTTCACAGAGTAAAGGCTCCGACTCTTCGTCCGCCGAGCCGACGGCAGAGTAAGAACCGAAGCGGGCGAAGGAGGCGGCGTGCGGGAGGTGAAGAGGCAGTTCGGACGGAGTGAGAGCAGATTACATCAACATGTTTCCTCTGAGCGGAGGCTCCGCCTACAGCAGCGTACACCTGAAGAAGCTCTTTTTAGAGCGAGACTCTGTGATTTTCACCGGACCACCTCCACCTGATGGGTTGTTGTCGTTCTGGAGGAAGAAGAAGAAGAAACAGTTCATCACAGGTAAGAACATGAGCCAATCAGATGAATGAGGATCAGCAGGTACGTCAGGTGAGCGGCAGGTGTGTCCTTCACTTCAAAATAAAACTCAAGGAACAAATGAATGGAAGCGAACATCTGAGTCTTGAGCAGCAGCTTTTTACTTTTACAGTCACAGAAACATAAAAACATAAATGTGATGCAGAGACTGAAAACAGCTCAGGCACAGATTCTGATTATTGATCAACTTGACGGTGATCGGCTCAAATATTCGTTTGATCCATAAAACATCAGAAAGGTGAGTCGATGCTGCAGGTGCTCGACGGTTCTTTGACAAACTCACCATTTTTCTGTTGAGTCTCATCATGATGTCTCTGCCGAGTGTGAAAAAGGCCTGTGGAGGAAAAACACACAGATCAGTGTCACTGTGGGAAACCGTTTTCTGTGCTGAGCTCTGAGGAATCACGACTCACCTCCTCCACGTTGATGCTGGACTTCGCGCTGGTTTCCAGAAACTTGATCCCGTAATCTATGGCCAACTGAACGAGACGAGACCGAGTCAAACACGACACTGACGTTCACGTTCACAGCCGGAAACTGACAAACTCGCCTTGGTGGTTTGATCCGATATTTTCTGATTTAAATCATTTTCTGAGAAATTATTATATTTAACAAACAGAAGAAAAGTGTTTGGATCTGATTTACATTGATCAATGACACAGTGACGCGGTGACGGATCAGCTGTTCGATCAGCTGCTCATCAAACAACCTGAAACTCTAACATTTGCTTTGTTTCATCCAGTGAATTTAAAACCTGAATCACAAAATCACAGACATCCACAAACAGCTGCTTGTTACTGAGCAGGGTTTTATCTGTTGTTGTTGTTGTCGTGGTTGTTGTGTGTGATGTGTGTGATGTGTGTCTGTGGCACATCAGCCTCATCAAACCTTCTCTCCTCGCTCCTTGGACACTTGTCTCTTGTCGTTCATGTCGCATTTGTTTCCCAGAATCATCCTCTCCACATCTGAGGACGCATGCTGAAAACACACACACACACACACAGAGTTATGGCTTCAGGTCTGACTGAACCACAGAGGCGGAGTCAGCACAGACGTCTGTCCCTGTCACACCATTGGTCGGCCGAGCGTTGCAGCTTGCTCATTGGTCGTTGCTGTTTCAAAATGAATTGTCTCTGTTACATCATCAGGAGACGTTTACAGGCAGCGTCACCAACAGTTTACAGACCGCTCAGACCTTTAGCATCATTTTGACTCTGAGGACAATCTCAACTACGTCCTGTAGGACAGCGTCCTGTTTTCCCTCCACACACTCAGACACAGGTGAGGAGGAGGAGTCACTTCCTTTCGCTTCACAGACAAAAGAAAACCTGAGATTTCAGGCGTCACCGTGTTTCTGAACCTGGTACAGACGTGTCGGACTGTGTGAGGCACTGAGCCAGGCTGTCACAGGTGAGACCAGAACCACCAGGGACCAGCTGATCGGATCCAGCTGACCGCTGGTCACAGGTGTCATGTTGACACTTAAGGTGGACTAACGGATTCAGGTGTGAACTGCCCCTGCTGCCCCAGCCATGTCAGGACGTGATGGTCCGAGCGTCTCGTACCTCCTCGATGTTTCGGATCCAGTTCCTGATGTTGTCGAAGGACTTCTCATTGGTGATGTCATAGACCAGCATGATACCCTGAAACACACAGGACAGGAAGTGACATAAGCTGATCCTTCATAACACACACACACACATCGTAGTGTGTGTGTGTGTGTGTGTTACTGACTGGTGTTTTCTAGACTTTCTTCTTGTCATCAAATCTCACATTCAGACTCAGTGAGTCAGTCTCAGTCTGACCTCTCGGCTCTGACCTCTGACCTCTGACCTCTGAGCTCTGACCTCTGAGCTCTGACCTCTGAGCTCTGAGCTCTGACCTCTGACCTCTCGGCTCTGACCTCTGAGCTCTGACCTCTGAGCTCTGACCTCTGAGCTCTGACCTCTGAGCTCTGACCTCTCGGCTCTGACCTCTGAGCTCTGAGCTCTGAGCTCTGAGCTCTGACCTCTGAACTCTGACCTCTGAGCCCAGCGGTCCGAGTTTAAAACAAACACAAACCTTCAGTTTCCTGTTAAAAGTCTCAGTGACTGAATCAAACAGCTGCTCACTGTAGTTTTCATCAGACAGGAGGAAACAGTGAATCTGCCGGGGACTATTTTCAGCGGCGGAGGCTCAGAGACGTCTCAGACCTGTTACAGGAGACGCTCGGTGAAGACCTGAGGCTGATCGTGAGATTTCACTGTGGTTACAGTTTTAGCTTTGATCTTTTCTGCAGCTTTGAGTCTGACATCACTAACAGCTCTGACAGATGAAACCAGATGTTGGGACCAAATCTAATAATTAAATGTAAGAAGTTTGGCTTCAGTAGAAAAACGTTTCTGTCGCTTGCTGCGACGGAGCTCAGGCTGAGTTTAAAATCACGGATTTCATTTTGGAACAAAACGACTTTGATCATTTCAAGTTTTTTTTTTAATTTGATGATCAATCATCTTTGACGTTCACTGATCAGCATCACACCTGGAATGTTTCCCACACTGAACAGAGCCTGTCTGCATGACTGACACGGCCTCTGTCCAATAACAGAGAGGTAATCAGGAGGGGGCGTGCCTTACCATGGCTCCTCTGTAATAGGCTGTTGTGATGGTCCTGAACCGCTCCTGTCCCGCCGTGTCCCTGCAGGAACAGGAAGCAGATTCTGCATCAACATCCGTCTCATTCATATTGTTCTTCAACAAATTAGACTCCAGAGTGTGTGTGACACACACACACACACAACATTAACCTCTGACCCTGTCCTCACAGTCGCTGTAGCCAATCAGCATCTCTTCCTCTGCTGCTGCATAATTTCACTGTGCACTGATCAAAGAACATGAAAACAACACGTCTCCTCTGTCGAAGCAGCCGAACGCTGGCGAGTTGTGATTCAACGAAGCAAAGGAGGAGGGAACAGACGCAGAGCTGCTGGAGCGACGCTCCGCCCCTTTCTCTCCGAGCGCAGAAACTGAATATTCACAGCTCGCACAGTTCATACGTGTTTGAAGCGTCTGAAGATCATCAGTCGTTTACTCTGCACAAGTAAACGACATCATTCAAACTACTGGTGTTCATTCTCTGTGCTACACTAACTCAATGCTACGCTAACTCCGACCTACAACATCCACAGATGTTTGGCCGACTGCTCCGTCACTGCCGAGGCTTCGCCGACGCTCCGAACTCACCAGATCTGAAGTTTGATTTTCTTGCCGTCGAGTTCGATCGTCCTGATTTTAAAGTCGATTCCTGAAAGAGAAGAAACAAACAGATGAGAGGAAACGCGATGATCGCACTCAGCTCACTTTATCCGACACGTTGACTTCCTGCGGCTTCCTGATGTCACAGTTCGGGTCTTCAGGTGTTTGACATTAACCAGTCTCACACGGTCAACTCCACCCTGCCGCCACACCCCCACACCCACCCGCTGTGTGTGAGATGTGTTTCCCTGCTCTGTGAGTTACAGTCTATCAGCTCACAGGGTGTGTGTGTGTGTGTGTGTGTGTGTGTGTGTGTGCTGGTTAAAAAGGAAGTCAAAGATATTTTTAACTAACAAATGTGACCAAACTTCACTTCCTGTGAAAAACTCTGTTTCCTCCAGCCTTTCCTGCTCTGAGCTGAGCTGAGGCCCCTCCCTCCTCACACCGCCCCCTCTGGTCCCTCCTCCTTCAGCTGGATGTCGGTTTGATTCCCTGAACTGCAGCACTACCTGCCACAGTGTCCTTGAGCAACACATTTAAACAGTGGTGAACAGCTGGGCTCATGTGATCTGATGTGAACTGGAACCTTAAAGTCTGATGGTGGTGAAAAAACATCAGGGACCATCTTCAAACACATCACTGTCGACCGAACGTCCAGAGAAGCAGCGGTGCTGGGAATGCTGGGAATACTGGGAATGGGTTCACAACACCTCATCAACACTGACGATCTGATCTCACGCACCTGATCAGTATCAGACATGGACGCAGGCACAGGTGCTCCTGTTCGCTGAGGACGGACTCACTGCTTTCACTCTGTGCTGCTGTGTTGTTGTGTTACTCTGTTCGTACAGTGTGTGTCTTTATATCAGTCTGACAAATCCACAACACTCACACACTCGTCATACAAGGGGAGCAAATGGACACTTTCACATGTTCACAACACACACACACACTCAGAGGTCAGCTGACTCTCACGAGACCCCTGGCAGTCCGGTGACAGTGCATCCTCTGTCTGACCACAGCAGCAGAGGATTGTGGGAGCTCAATTAACATTCATCCAGACCAGCAGCTGAACTGGGGGAAAACCAGCAGAGACTGGAGACATGAGACAAACTGTCTACACCAACATCAGTCTGTCCTCACTAACCCGTGTCTGCCAGGTCACAACCTAGACTCTGAAAGTCTCCACCTACCCTCACACAGGGAACACAGGTCACAGGGAACACAGGGAACACAGGGAACACAGGGAATACAGGTCACAGGGAACACATGGAATACAGGTCACAGGGAACACATGGAATACAGGTCACAGGGAACACAGGGAACACAGGGAATACAGGGAATACAGGTCACAGGGAACACATGGAATACAGGTCACAGGGAACACAGGGAACACAGGGAATACAGGGAATACAGGTCACAGGGAACACATGGAATACAGGTCACAGGGAACACAGGGAACACAGGGAATACAGGGAATACAGGTCACAGGGAACACAGGGAACACAGGGAATACAGGGAATACAGGTCACAGGGAACACATGGAATACAGGTCACAGGGAACACAGGGAACACAGGGAATACAGGGAATACAGGTCACAGGGAACACAGGGAACACATGGAATACAGGTCACAGGGAACACAGGGAACACAGGGAATACAGGGAATACAGGTCACAGGGAACACATGGAATACAGGTCACAGGGAACACAGGTCACAGGGAACACATGGAATACAGGTCACAGGGAACACAGGTCACAGGGAACACAGGGAACACAGGGAACGCAGGGAATGCAGGGAATACAGGGAACACGGAACACAGGGAATACAGGGAACACGGAACACAGGGAATACAGGTCACAGGGAACACAGGGAATACAGGTCACAGGGAACACAGGGAGCACAGGGAACACAGTCTATTCCCCTGACCCCCCGGACTTCCTTCCCTCTATCCACTCACTGTGCAATATCCGTATTCTGTGCAATATTCATTAATGTGCAATAACCCATACTTCTTGAACTGTGCACCTTACCCCCCCCCCCCCCCCCCCCCCCTTGTATTTTGCTTTTTTCTCTTCATATTGTTGTATAGCTTTCTTTTTATATTTTTGACTTGCACTAAACTTATTTAACTTAATCTTATTTTATTTTATTTTATTCTATTCTATGTTGTATATTCATACATGTTTGCACTGGAGAAGGAGATGCTTTCCATCTCGTTGTACATGTAAAAGATGTCCAATGACAATAAAAGGCATTCTATTCTATTCTATTCTACAGGTAATACAGGGAACACAGGGAACAGGTTTCACACATGTCAAAAATAAGTTTTCACATGTCCAAGGATTAGTGAAGGAGCCAATGACTGTGTCCGAGGTCTGTTTTTGTTTAATTCACCTCTGACGTTTTATTAAAATATTCATGTTAAATAATATTAATAATATTAATAATAGTAAAAGTCTGGTCAAATTCAGGGCTGTCAATCATCTTGACCTTATTCGTCTCTGAGCTGTAACAGAGCTGATTTACTTCATCTCTCAGGAAGGACGAGAGAAACGCTGAGTAAGAGACTGAACGGAGAAGAGGTCTGACAGGAAGTGATGTCAGGACAACAAGATCCGCTCCGTTTCCTGCTCTGCTGTCTCACAGCCCTGCTGTCCCACTGCTCTGCTGTCTCACAGCTCTGCTGTCTCACAGCTCTGCTGTCCCACTGAAGGACCCAGCTTTTAAAAAGCTGCTCATGAATAATGAATGAATGACAGTGAGATGAACTGATGAGCTGCACGTGAAACTGGTCCATTGATCACAGATCTATGATCGGAGGCCTCATTGATCACAGATCTAAGATCGGAGGCCTCATTGATCACAGATCTAAGATCGGAGGCCTCATTGATCACAGATCTAAGATCGGAGGCCTCATTGATCACAGATCTACACACTCAGCTGAATTTCAGCAGCTGAGTGTGGAAACCTGAGCGTTTCCTGTCTCTGCTCACTTCAGTTTCTCTTTGAACCGGATTCGAAAACTCCACCACGCGCTCGTCCTTCCGCACACATGAGGATCCTCACTGCCAACCTGAACCTGCAGACCGTCAAACCCCACCCCAACCCACACACACACACACACACACACACACGGGGCAGCACTGTGTCACTGCAGACAGAAGAAGAAGAGTTCCCACTTCCTGTTTCCACCAGAATGACAGAAGAGCGACGCTCCTCGCCGTGACACACCGGAAACACGCAGAGCGTGTGTGTATACCTGTATGTCTGTCTTTATGAGGACCAGGATCAGAGGGAGGACAGTTTGGACAGTCCTCACCAGAGGTTCTACACAACTGACACAACAAAATACAACAATACACATTGCAACAACACAACAACCACAGTCAGAGGTGGCCGCCCTCTGACCCTCTGACAGCAGCCACAGTCTGATCCATGGGGTCAAAGGTCACAGACTCCCAGTTACAGATGGAACATCTGGACCGTAGCTCCCCCTCCTCCTCCTCCCTGAACGCTTTCACTTTCCCGGTAACAGCCGTTACCCGTGAGGCCCCCCAATAAAAAGACACACACACACACACCTCGCACGGTGGCCGTGAGCCGCGGACTCACCGATGGTGGAGATGAAGGTGGTGTTGAACGCGTCCTCACTGAACCGGAACAGGAGGCAGGTTTTACCGACGCCGCTGTCTCCGATCAGCAGCAGTTTGAACAGATAGTCGTACGTCTTCGCCATTTCCCGCCGTTTATTCCGGTAATTTCACGGAACCTCCCGCCTCCTCACGCTCTCCGCGACCCGCCGACACTCTGCTGGGCTTACTGGCTTTACTGGAAGCACTGGTTCCGTACTGGTTTCTACTGAAACGGGACCAACAGGGGCAGGAAACGGTTCAGCTTCAAGCTAACCGGAGTTCACACACATCCGGGGAGGACTTTTCACAATTAAACGACCCGCCTATTTTAATTTGAAAATTTCATTTTTCTGGTCTTTCCCGCGTCACTGTGCCTGAATCATACATATTCATTCATTCATTCCAGTGTGTTGCTTTCATTGAAATACATGGACATTCATCATCTGATGTTCAGCCTTTGGTTGTTTGCTGTGGATATTTTTCTCTGTGAAAAACAGAGAACAGGAGATATTTATTATTTTATATGATGAGTAACTTATAGACTTCGTACCTATACACTTTACATTTACCTTGTTATACGTTCCACCATGTCAAGAGTATAAACTGAAGATGATGATGCTGTTTTACATTAACGTATGTTTAGAAACATGAGCAGCAGGAATGACACTTGGCTGTAAAACGCAGTAAATGCATAAATATAATGTGTTGGAATCTGTCCAGTCTGGTCGGTGCTGCTGCTGTAAATCTTCCTCCATGCAGTTTCTGACGCAGGGGTCAGGGTTTAGGGTTAGTGTGAGGGTGAGTGTGAGGGTTAGGTGTGAGGGTGAGTGTGCTGCCTTCTGATAAACCTGCCGTCCCCGTTTGACTAAATCGTGAGCTTTTACTTTGAAGGTGAGTCCGCGGTGCTTCCGGCCTGCGTTCTGAAAGCTTGGCGCGCCCAGGAGACAGGGGGCGTGGTCATGTGACGTCCCCGTCCGGGAGTGTGTGTCTATGTTGGGGGGACTCTGGACTCTCTGTCTGAACTTCTGTCTGTCGTTGTTCAGTTGTTTCATCATCGTGTTCTGGATCCTTCTCGCAGATGTTGAGCCTTTGATTGGCTCTTCCACATCAGATAGATAAACCTGTCTTTGCTAACATGATGTGTTCCACAGGCTTTGAACAGCTCTCACTGTTAAACAAGCGCAGCCAGTGTGGAACCATGGAACCTGCAACTAAAACCCAGGGTGCAAAGGTCTGACGCTGCTGCTCCTGCAGAGGGCAGCACTGAGCCGACAGTCAGAACTGAGGGAGCTCAGACTCTGTCCCCTGTCCTTCACAGGCTGAACAGGCAGGACACAGAGTTGAGAGACTTCAGGAAGAAATTCAACCTGTAACACTTGAGAGGGACAATCACGTCCTCCCATCCCCTAGAGGACAACATGACTCCCCTGCACAGGTGAATGATGCATGAGCCTGAAGAATGACGTGCACCTGACAGGAGATTCATTTCACCGTCACAGTTCATCTTTTCAAAAAGCCCTTTTTAATGGATGATGAAGATGATGAAGATCTGGAAGAATCCAGAGAAGCTGCACGTCTGTGTTTGTGGTTAGAGACAGCAGAGAGCAAACGTCTCCGTCCTCCTTTATATAAACCTCAACTAAAGAGCAGCAGGAGACAGTAACAGGAAGTAGAAACAATAAATAAGAGGACATTTCAGTTACGGTTACACTGGATCACAACAGGCAGAGCGACGTCATCCACACGTGTGTCATCATTCATGTTCATATGAAATTCTCTGTAAGAAACTCTGCTGAAATTATTTCATACCAACGTGGTCATGTCAAAGTTGTGCGTATGTTTTCTGAGAATGTTTCATTGTGTGACTGACAGGTAGCTGCCACAGAAGCCCCGCCCCCTCCACATCATCTCATATCATTACAGCAAAGACATCAAACAGGTAAACACAGGTGAAAGAAAAAACAGAGGCTGGGGGGAGGGGGCGGGGGGAGACTGGGGGAGGCGGGGATCTGTGATGGAGGAGGGTCAGGTGGGCGGAGACCCGGCTCCCACAGCAGCTCCGTCACTGAAGCTTCAGTCCAGATCCTGGATCCGACGGCAGATCTCAGCTGTGAACTCTGAGCACTTGGAGTTTCCTCCCAGGTCCTTCGTCAGCACCTGAGACACAAACACACCTCATCAGTTTCACAACAACAACAACAACAACAACAACAACAACAACAACAACAACAGCAGCAGCAGCAGCAGCAACAACAACAACAACAACAACAACAACAACAACAACAACAACAACAGCAACAACAGCAACAACAACAACAACAGCACTGTTTCCATGGTCTCAGCAAAGTTTGTCTTCTGTCATCGAGACAGATGTGCAGACTGTGTAACAGCTGTGAACAGTGAGACAGAGACACACTGTGATGTCTCAAGAACTATCTCCCCCCAGACTTCGACCCCTACCAGTTTGCATATCGTGGTAACAGATCCACAGAGGATGCTATCGCCGTAGCTCTCCACTCTGTGCTGAGCCATCTGGAGCAGCAGCAGAGCTACGTTCGTGCTCTTTGTGGATTACAGTTCCGCCTTCAACACAATCATTCCCGACATTCTCATCACCAAACTGGACACTCTCGGCCTCCCCCCTCTCACATGTGCCTGGATAAAGGACTTTCTAACTAACCGACCCCAGACTGTGAGACTCGGCCCTCACCTCTCCTCCATTCGCACGCTGAGCACCGGCTCTCCACAGGGCTGTGTGCTGAGCCCCCTCCTGTACTGCCTCTACACCCACGACTGCAGTCCGGCCCAACAGCAACCTCATTGTTAAGTTTGCTGACGACACTACAGTGGTCGGACTCATCTCAAAGGGAGATGAAGCAGCCTACAGAGAAGAGGTCCTGAAGTTGGCATCTTGGTGTTCAGAGAACAACCTGGCTCTGAACACCAAGAAAACCAAGGAGATCATTGTCGACTTCAGGAGGCACAGCACCGACTTAGCCCCCCTCTAAGGGGGGGCTAAGTCGGTGCGGCACAGAAGATCATCGGCTGCCCCCTCCCCTCCCTGATGGACATTTACACCTCCCGCTGCCTCAGCAGAGCAAAGAGCATCACCAAGGACAGCTCCCACCCTGGCTTTGCTCTGTTTGACCTGTTGCCCTCAGGAAGGCGCCACAGGCACATCAGAACAAAGACTAACAGACTCAGAGACAGTTTTTTCCCGAAAGCCAAAACCATACTGAACTCACACATGCACTGAACCCCACAGTCTATTCCCCTGAACCCCTGGACTTCCTTCCCTCTATCCACTCACTGTGCAATATTCATTAATGTGCAATAACCCATACTTCTTGAACTGTGCACCTTACCCCCCCCCCCCCCCTCCGTATTTTGATTTTTTCTCTTCATATTGTTGTATAGCTTTCCTTTTATATTTTGACTTGCACTAAACTTATTTAACTTAATCTATTTTATTTTATTCTATTCTATGTTGTATATTCATACATGTTGCACTGGAGAAGGAGATGCTTTCCATCTCGTTGTACATGTAAAAGATGTCCAATGACAATAAAAGGCATTCTATTCTATTCTATTCTATGTAACTGTGCAAAGTATCAATCAATCAATCAATCACTGATTGATACGTACAGTACAGCTCAGAGTCTAACCCTAACCCTTTACAGAGACAGACACGTGAGTGACAGGTCTGCTCCAGATCCAGGTTTTCTCTGTGGACAGTCCAGAGATACCCGGTCTAATGAAGACCTGCTCGTCTGCAGATTCAGCTCATTCAAGAGAATTTTCTCTTATTTACAAATTCCTGTTGTCCAGATCTGTCCTCATCACTGAGGTCTGATGAACCAGTCCTGAAATCTCAGTCCCCCCGTCGAAGAGACAGTTTCTCAGATCATTGTCCGTCTCAGCTGTTTGACACATTTTCTCTCTGGTTCATTTCTGCATTGAAGACATCAGAGACACTGTGAAGACGTCAGAGACGCTGTGAACTGGTTTCACTGGTCATGCATTAATTTCACGTGGAGACTCGCTAAACACTGAAAACACTCTCAGACGTCAGCACGTGATTTCTCATCCTGTAAGACGAACCTGCTTCTCCACAGAAAGACGTCGTCCTGTCTTCAGGCCTGGACAGATACAGAAACCAATAAGACAGAACATCTCGGTACATGTCTCTGTCCAGGTGAACTTCCTCTGAGGTCTCACCTGTGGCCTGATATCATTCTCTGCCCTGCCTCAGTAACTCACGGTGTCCACCATCCACCTTAGTCCTGGACCACTTCGCCGTTACAGGTTGTGGAAAATATTCTATTGTTAATTTAGAACTACGCTGTACCTAAACCCATCCTTAGTACAAGTTTGCCCACATTCCTGCCAGGTTGTAAAACTTTCCCCAGAGTTGTTGTAAGGGAATAAGGATTATACCTTGTGGTCATTTAAAACAGACGTCTCCTAAAGTGAAATAACATCTGTAAATGTTGATCTGGAGAAACCTTAGCTAACCTGGGAGTGAACTCTGATTAATTGTCCTGAGTGTTTGTAATAGGTGTAAAAACAGTTGCTTTCTAGAGTGAACTGTTTATCTAAGGTTGCTGACCTGGAAATATCATAGATGGCCTGGGAATGAACCCCATTTGGTTGTCCTGATTGTTTACGTTTGGTGTGACCAGAAGACATCCTTTATTGTCTCTCATGCTGGGAAAGGTATTTATGGCATACTGACTACAGGTATAAAGAGTCATACTAGACAACACTCTTTAGACAACACTGCAGAACACACTGTGAACTGTATGTCTTGTCTCCATGCTGCATGACATTAAAAGACTTGATTCACAACACCCGGTCTGAGTTTCCCTTTGCAGGATTAGACCCTCACATTGTTTTCACAAGGTGAACTTTAAATGAGCTGGAGACTCTGAGGCGGCGAAGGCCTCGTACCGGCCGCGTCCAGTTTCCACCTGCTCGGTCAGAGCGTGAACCGCTGACGATCACTCCAGCTCGGTGTCTGTCTCTCCCTGAGATTCCTGAACCCTCCGAGTGTCCCTGTCTCACCTTCTTGTCTCTGATGGTGTCAAAACAGGCCGTCTGGATCTTGTTGCCGTGTTCGTGGAGACCCATGTGACGCAGCATCATGACGGCGCTGAGCAGCAGGGCGGTTGGGTTTGCCAGGTCCAAGCCCGCGATGTCGGGGGCGGTGCCGTGGACCTGCGGGACAAACACACACAGACACACACTCGAATTTTAGTTTTCAAAGTGGTCTGTTCAGGTTTGGTCACAGCTTCAACTCCCTCTTAGTTCCACCTGAGCTCCGTGTCTACAGAGAGACACACGTCCTCCACTG
Organism: Toxotes jaculatrix; assembly: GCF_017976425.1. Lineage (NCBI taxonomy): Eukaryota > Metazoa > Chordata > Actinopteri > Toxotidae > Toxotes > Toxotes jaculatrix. Next base: position 32,767,058 of record NC_054394.1, on the reverse strand, counting down.
ACCAATGTTGTTTCTCCGTTTGGGAAACGAGGGACTGGAAGAACTGGAAACCGGTTTCCAGTTCTGATAACTGATCGTTTAGATCGATCATGTCAAACAGTCTCACGTTGTTTGTCCAAACTAATGATGAGACAGCGTCTGTCACACTCAGCGACCTGCTGCTGTCCCTCCATCACAAGCATTCAGAAGCTTAAACGCAGGTGTGACAGAGTGACGACCCGTCGGCTTTAAATCTTAAAAAAACGTGAAAAACAAACCGATTCAAATATGGCGACTCCGTTTGCTCCGATGTTCCCGCTGGGAGTGACCCCGAGTCCTCCGATCAGACCGGCACACAGGTCGCTGAAACACAAAGCATCACCATGTCACATTTACCCCACACGCCCTCTGCTGGCCTCACAGGTAACACTGCCGCTGCAGGGACAAAAACCAACCTCAGAATGTCTCCGTACAGGTTGGGCATGACCAGGACGTCAAACTGGGTCGGATCCTGAACCATCTGAAAGACCAGAACACCGGGACACGAAGGTCAGACAAAAAAGGTTCAGCTGTAAACGTGAAAACGGAACAAACTCTGAACACTGAACATCTGTAAACTCCAGACTGAGATGATGAGCAGACCACCTCTACAAAGACAGTCCTGAGTGTCTCAGTGGACTGCTGAGGTCTCACAGTGAACTTACATTGAGACACACAGTGTCCAGGTACATCTCAGTGAACTTGATGTCTTTGTAGTTCTCTGCAACCTCACGACATTTTCTCAGAAACAGACCATCGGACATTCGCCTGGACAGAGACAGAGACAGAGACAGGAAAACAGAATCCAGATGACCATCAATCATCAGATCATTGATCACAGTGTTAGCGTGTTAGCTTTGGTTTAGCCATCAGAGGATCAATCACACAGGAAGCTGTGCATCCACTGACACCTCACAGGTAAACACCCAGAGTCTCTGCCTGCTGACTCCTGCACACTGAACCAGTGTGTGTGTGTGTGTGTGTGTGTGTGTGTGTGTGTGTGTGTGTGTGTGTGTGTGTGTGTGTGTGTGTGTGCAGTAGCAGCTGCACTGTTGTAACTGTTAAACAGATTTTTAGGACGAGTCACATTAACTCTTCAGTTTGCTCAGAAATCTGAACCAAACTCGTCAGGACGTCTTCACACGTCTGTCCATGTCCCTCACTGCGTCCGTCTGACCGACTGCTGTGGTACCCACATGATGTTGGCTTTGTGGACAGCCGTCACGCTGTTTCTTTGGTTGTTTCTGGCGTATTCGAAGGCATACTCGGCGATGCGTCGGCTGGCGTTCTCCGTGATCAGTTTGATGCTCTGAACCACACCGTCCACGATCTACAACAACAGGAGACAGGACAGTTTCAGAGCCGGGAGATGAGGGATTCAGATCACGGACCGGGATCAGGACCGGGACACTGACTGATGATAACGTCCTGATCGGCAGAAAACATGATGCAGTTTGCAGTGTCCACAGGGAGAGTTCACACACACACAAACACACACACACACCTCAGCTGCTGCTGTTCCAGGAGCAAACATCTGGATTTACAGATGATACGACACCTGTTCAGGTGCAGATCTTGTGCTGGTGTGAATTATATTCTGCTTAACTGGATCCACAGTCTTGGTGTCTAACTAATCACAGTCAGACCACCTGACTCACACACACCTGAGAACGTGTGGAGAACACAGGTGTCTGAGCTGCTCACAACCAACGGAACAACATTTAAAAAAAAAATTTTTTTATCAAATCTAAGGAAAAATAAGACTCGTTTTTTTTACCAGCAGGTCAATGACGATTTTTCCATGAGAAGGTGAGTGAGGTGCAGAGAGACAGAGACACAAAACCCCAACAGGAGGAAAATGGACAAAGGTTGATTATGGCTCAGGGTGAGAGGGAGTCCGCACACAGACACTGGGACGTCTCCTGTCAGCTGAAAGATCTGTGCCGATGCTTTGGTCAGGATTTCGTTCATTTACCAAACATGTCTATGACTCTTACACCAGTTACACTGGTCTCTTTGTGCTAAGCTAAGCTAATCACAGCAGACTCTCAGGATTCTGATTCAGGGGGTTAAAGAGTCCAGATCTGAGCTGACAGTGTGAACCTGGGAGACACACTGATCCACAGCAGGACTGTGCAGGACGAACAGGTGAGGTTTGTACGACTGAGCTGCTTCCTCATTCTTACCCTGAAGACGAACAGGAGCACAGCGTCCTGTCTGCAACGACTAGCTGACCTACAGGAGCACAGGTGAGGAGGGCAGGTCATCGCTGCAGCACACAGGTAACACCTGCTCACAGCTGCAACACACTTCATTCTCCCACTGAGTTGGACGCGGTGACATCAGACCTGAGTCTAACGGTCACTGGACTGAAGATGTAGATGAACTGTGGTTAAAGTTCTGCTCTTTCCTCCTAAACTGCCGTTAGCAAACGTTGCTACAGACTCACGAAGCTGTCGTTAGTTCATGTTATTTACTGAGTGATAAAAGTTAACTACATAAACTCTCCTGCTAGTTTTAACTGGGTGAACTGACCCTTCAACAGCTGTGTGATTTTATTTAAATGGGTCTGACCTCCCATCACACAGCGTACATCCTGCATCTGGTCCACTCACCACGTGTTCGATTCCGCTGTACTCGCCCTCCGTGTTCTCTCGGATGGTGACCAGATTGACATCGGTGTACGGAGTCTTGTAGCCCTCAATGGAGACGCAGGGACGCACGTTGGCGTAGAGGTCGAAGGTCTTCCTGAGCAGCAGGTTCATGGACGGGTGACCTGCGGCAATGGGCGTCTTCAGGGGTCCTGCAGGACAGAGATTCCACTGATGAGTGGCGCACGTAGACAAACTCTGAACGCTGCACACTCACCCTCCACAGACCTTTGAGTCCGATCTTGCTCCTGTCCATGGACTCTTTCGCATCGGGAGGGATCATCCATCTCCCCCCAGGTCCTTTTATCGCCGTCACGTTCCGCTCCTCCCATCTGATTGGAGCCTGTAGGACACAATCAAAACCAGCCGATTCTCCCTACGGTAGCCAGGTGTTTCTCCAGGTAAACAGAGAACAAACTCCTCCTGTGCTGAACTCACTCACCTTGGCAGCCTCAAAGATTTTCATGACAGCCGTGGAAATCTCTGGTCCGATCCCGTCACCAGGGATCAGAGTGACCGTCTGCATCTGTGGACAGACGGACGGACAAAATGATTGATGCTGATTGATTGATGATCGATAAAATTAATTTTCTGTCATTTTCACCCGTTCATGTTTCATTCCTGAGGCATTTCTTCAAAATGTTCAACTTTACATGAATTACGAGCTCGTGCACATTGGAGTTGTCTTATAATTTTCACAATTCATTGATGAATGTGTGTTTGACAAAAGCATGAATCTGAGACACTGATAAAACTGACGCCACAGGAAGTTCTGTATTTATGACTCTGATTTTCTCTCCACTGACTAATTAATGAATTGATAGCTGAAACTAACTGATTGATTTTTGTGATCAGGTAGTTTCACAGTTTCTGTGGACAGAAAAACAAACCAACTCAGACACAGAGAAAATGCTGAGCCCTGTTTTATGTGTGTGTGAGTGTGTTGCAGCAGGTGCTGGTGTCGGGTTGGGGACCCTGAACTACTCACCCCTCTGGAAAATAAAGCTGAGGACAGAGCAGGTCTCCTCACCGCCCCTCCGACCACTTGGGACAGCTGGAGGACACAACATGAAGGTCACTGCAACGCACACACTCCACACCGACCACACACACACTCAGTGAATCTGACTGGAAACCGGTCAAACACAACCAAAGTGTCACATCACCGAACGACCTGAGGCCGGCGATGGTTCACAGAGCAGCTGATTTTCAAACGAACGTTTCCTCAGTCACAGGATCTCGAGCAGCTTCAAGCACCAACGTCTGCAGTTTCATGCTTTGTTTACTTTAATGTGCTTTACTGTTCCAGATGCTCATGAAGTTGGCAGTGAGGTCTGTGAAGGACCCAAAGACACCAGGACACACACACCCTCTCTGAGCTTTGATCTAAAATCTCCACTAAAACATATGAACATTTTATTTTTATGACTCTGACGAGCTGTTTCATCATATTAATTTAGTTAGAAAAGGTTGAATCCCATTAACAACAACAAAGTATTAACAGAAGGTTTATCAATATTTTGGTCAAATAATGAACTTTTCTTCTTCTTATCTTCATCTGTTGTGCTTCAGTTTAATGTGAGAAACCTTGTTTATGTTACATGTTCTGCTGTAGTTTCTTACTTAAATGTATTTTCCTTCTTTTCTGTCTTTTCGTGCCCATGTACCGTACTGCACTGAACTGAACCCGATTTTTCCTGGCCTTGTGTCGTTTGTGAATTTATGACAGACTACATTCAAATCAATTTAAATTTTACTGTAATGAAAGCCTGCATGGTAGATTTAATATCGCCGAACTTAGCAGAAGGAACTCGGTTGAGTAACGAGCAAAGAAACCTTAAATTTGTTTATTTTTAAGCGCGGTTTTGGGCGTCCCTACAGCCAAACCGTGACAGCTGAGAGTCGAGGCCTCCACCCGCGGCACTGACAGAGTTCAAGTTATAGTTTCGTGGTGATGGATGAAGTCGTGACTGTTCCAGGGTAAAGCCGAAGAATCGGCCGCGGCAGTCTGCTCTGAAATCCGCCCTGACTGCACGCTGAAGGACACACACGAGCGGCTAGCCTGCTAACCTGCTAGCCTGCTAGCCTGCTAACCTGCTAGCCTGCTAACCTGCTAACGGCAGCGAATAAAACACATTCAGAGCAAGTACACATCGACAGAGTGACGCTAACACTTCAGCTCACACACAGCACACAGCTCGCAGCTGATAAACGCGGTGTCAGTGGCTTTAATCCGTGTATAAAGCATCTTTTTCTCACCATTGACCTCCACACGCTGCCTGCCATTCCGCACTCCGGGACAAAGATCCTCTGTGACAGAGCGCTCACTCTGACAGAATCCTCAGACTCACACGCTGAGCACAAGATGAACGGAACTATTAGTAAAAGTACTTAACTCTGACTCTGATATTATTACTCGCTGCTGTATTAATGTGTAAACAGCGTTTTAGCTCAGTAGCTAGTTCAGGTAAAGTAGTGAAAAGGAAAAACTGAAGTATAAATACCTCAAACTCCTGCTTCAGATCAGGATTTGAGAAAATGACCTTTTTTGGTCATTTTCCTTTTTTGGTCATTTTCTCAAAACTGTCCGATTTTTGAAATCTGACAGTTTGAAGCTCGAGTTCCCCTGTAACGTGTCGTACATCCACTTTCTGTGCTGTTTATTTTACATTAAAATGCCTGTTAATGTTTGTCTTTTATGGAAAGATCGTTGTAGTGATTCATCTTTGAAATAATAGATTATCTTCGATGCAGAGCGGAAGTGGACGATGTCATCTGCGGCAGGGTGACGTCAGCGCAGCCTCGGTAATCGGGGGGTGGAGATTTGAAGGTTTTTGAAATTTTTGAAGGGTTTGGAAAATCCATGAATATTTTTGAAGATGTTCGAATATTCTTAAAGGGTTTTGGCATTTCTGGAATATTTTGGAAAATGCTGTGATGTTTTAGCAAACAAACTAAATAAGTTCTGTAAATCTTTAACATGATTTGAGAGATTTGCATCGCTGACCTCCTGGTGCCTTCTTGTTCCGCGGAGTGACACTGACTCAGTGACGATCTGCTCATCCTGTGGCGCTAAAATCTACTTTGCCTATTTATCCCATTTCCAACCTGAGACACTTGAATGTAACTCCCACTTGAAAGCTGTGTTTACGAGCAGCACCTGAAGGCATCAGGCTGCTCCCCGCACCGCCTCCTCATCGCTGAGGCGTCAAAATCACCTTTTCCTCTGCTGCTCCGAGCTCCGCGGCGGCCAGGAGGAGAGTCAGACCCGGATCAGGACCGTGGATGTCTCGGCCGTGTGCAGAACAGCTGCTGGACCGGAACATGTCGTCCTGAGCGGATTTAAGCAGATCTGAGACCTGCAGTTCCAGTGTGATGGGAGAATCGGCCGAGCAGGATGGGCAACAAGCAGACAACCTTCACCGAGGAGCAGCTGGAGGCTTTTCAGGTGACACATCCACACCCATCATCATCTTTAACACAGATGTCCTGCTTTTATTTCATGGGGATGAGAGATGTGGAATAGAAGAGAGAAGATTGCTGAATTCAATAGAACTGAATTAAACAGAATTGGATAGAATAAACTGAAATAGTGCAGAATAGCACAGAGCAGAGCAGACAGGGCAGGGTGTCTCTCCTGTTGCTGATTGGCTGAGCTCCAGCCTCTCTCTGCATCCTGCTGGATGTGATGCTGCTGCTGTCCTGCTGACTGATGGTGTGAAAGCAGATCCTCCCTGAGGTTCAGCAGCTCTGTGAGTCACTCTGACTCAACACCCAGCTCCATCATCAGCTGTTTATCTGTTTGTTTGTTTGTTTGTTTGTTTGTTTGTTTGTTTGTTTGTTTGTTTGTTTGTTTACAGGATTGCACCTTCTTCACCCGGAAAGAAATCCTGCGGTGAGTTATCGGCACCTTTGAGACAAATCCTCACCAAACGGCCTCATTAGCAGAGTCACCTGGTCAGAGTTAACTCCCTCTGCTGGAAGGAGGCTGAGGAGGCGGCTCCTCGTAGCATCTGATTCAACCATTTCTGCTTCTGGCTTACTGAGCACAGAAAAAACAAAAACAACAACCTCCACCAACACACTCCCAACGTCCACATGAGAATAAATCAGAAAACCTCATCATATAGATACAGAAGCAGACATCAGTCTGAGTCTTGATCCGAGGCTCTGTCCTCTGTGTTCACTGTGAATCCATCTTTAGCAGAGACTCTTCAGACTGAAGGGACGAAGAGTCGTGGAGTTGCTGCCTGCTGCCTGCTGGCTGCTGCCTGCTGCCTGCTGGCTGCTGGCTGCTGGCTGCTGCCTGCTGCCTGCTGCCTGCTGGCTGCTGCCTGCTGCCTGCTGGCTGCTGCCTGTTGCCTGCTGCCAGCTGCCTGCTGCCTGCTGCCGGCTGCCTGCTGCCTGCTGGCTGCTGGCTGCTGGCTGCTGCCTGCTGCCTGCTGCCTGCTGGCTGCTGCCTGCTGCCTGCTGGCTGCTGCCTGTTGCCTGCTGCCAGCTGCCTGCTGCCTGCTGCCGGCTGCCTGCTGCCTGCTGGCTGCTGGCTGCTGCCTGCTGCCTGCTGCCGGCTGCCGGCTGCCTGCTGCCTGCTGGCTGCTGGCTGCTGCCTGCTGCCTGCTGCCGGCTGCCGGCTGCCTGCTGCCTGCTGCCGGCTGCCTGCTGCCTGCTGCCGGCTGCCTGCTGCCTGCTGCCTGCTGCCGGCTGCCTGCTGCCTGCTGCCGGCTGCCTGCTGCCTGCTGGCTGCTGGCTGCTGCCTGCTGCCTGCTGCCACAGATCCACACTGTCATCATGGTCAAACAGGAGTGTGTTAATCCTGTGTCTTCTGCTCTGTTGCAGGTTACACGGCAGATATCGTGAGCTGGCTCCACATTTAGTGCCACTGGACTACACCAACAATCCCGACATCAAAGTCCCTCTGACGCTCATCATCACCATGCCTGAGCTGAAGGTAGAGAGCTCAGTCCTCCTGTGACAGACCCATAGTCAGGTTTTATTGTTAGGAGTCAGGTGAGTCCATGTTAGGACGAGGACGGGCGGATGGATTTTCACACAGGAGACTGCTGTTCATTTCCAAACCAATAATCAATGTATTTGGTTTTATCTGTGACTGTGTGTTTATTACTGTAAGCGTGACAACGAAGGCCCGGCACACCTGCCGTTGGTACGCTCTGCTCTGCTCATATCCGAGGGACGAACTCACCATGTTTAGACAGAGGTGGTTCAGACTGAGGAGGTGGGCAGAAACACATATCACTGTTTAACGTTGATCTGACGTTGATCTAATGAAGTAAGAAAGAGTCATTTGATCATAAGGTAAAGTCATATTTTAATATTTTATTGTCCTTGTTTCAGTTTATTTCTTCTCAGTTTTCATGTTTACACATCAGCCACGTTACCTCTTAGTTAAGTCCTCACCTTTATCGAGGTGGATGAACTGACCAGTACAACCAGTCTGACCAGCAGTGGTCAGGGATTAAGGCCAGGCTCAAGGACCAATCTGTCTCTTAGAAACGATGTTCGTATGTATCTGTAGGAAATGTGAGGCAGAGCAGATCGTAACATGTTTCCACTCAGAACTCCAGCATTATGAACCCACTCTGTTCACGGTTCTGTTCAGACTCTCGCAGCTCTCGGTGAAGATCAGGGAAGGAGCTGGTTCTGAGCGAGCTGCTCTGCTCCGACCTCCGACCAGAAGCTCACGGAGCTGTTTTGTCCATTTGTCCTGACAGGAGAACCCTTTCAGAGACAGAATCGTGGAGACGTTCTCAGAGGACGGACAGGGGAACCTGAGCTTCAACGATTTTGTCGACTTGTTTTCTGCTCTCTGTGAAACTTCACCCAGAGAGCTGAAGACAATATACGCCTTCAAGATCTATGGTAACAGATTTGTCTCTCTGAGATCTGTAAGACACTGTAAAATGTTTCTCAGTATTCCTCTGTGTGATGTTCTGGTTCTGGTCCAGACTTTAACAGGGACAACTTCATCTGTAAGGAGGACCTGGAGAAGACTCTGAACAAGCTGACCAAAGGAGAGTTGACTGCAGAGGAGGTAACTCTGGTCTGTGACAAAGCCATCGAGGAGGCTGACCTCGACGGAGACAACAAACTCTCCTTCGCTGACTTCGAGAACATGATCTCTAAGGCTCCAGACTTCCTGAGGTACAATGCTCGTTTTTAACTTGTCCCTCAGCAGATTGTTTTCACCAGCTCTGTCGACAGTTGAATGGTTTGGAACAGGACAATCAAACATTAAGATTCTTGTCTGGCAGAGTTGGACCTGTAGTTCTCATCAGTAACCACAGGGTCTGCCAAATCAGACATCTGACAGATTAAAGGTTGTAGAAAAAACACCTGAGCTGACCGTGGAGACAAAAACATGTGACATCAGGTTTTGTCCGTCACTCAAAGCCCTGTGTTCATTTCCTCTGTCAGCTCTTCAGTTCTCTTTCCACATTTTATCTCGACCTCCGGATAATTTCCAGAGCTCGAGGGGAGAAGCAGGGAGGACGGGCTGACCACATGTTCAGCAGCTCGAGCCGAATCTTGCTCTGCTCTGCGTAAAGCTGTGCACTCATAGATAAAACCCACAAAATCAACAGTGCAGCTCGATCAACTCGTTTTACTGCCGATGATCCATCACTGCAGTTTCATTCCTCCGCCCAAACCAAGCAGAAAGAACACGGCTGCAGAAAAGATGACGGGGGATTCATCCCATCAGCGATTTCAGTCATAAATCTGTCTATCACACCGGACCGCCGGTCACAGATTAGCTGGGGATGAGGCTCCTGGGTGCTTGTTGCTATGGCAACCAGGTGAGATAAAGTGTAATGAGAGTGTGTTAAAGTGTGAAGGCTGATAGACTCACTCAGACTGAGCTCATGATCTCCCTCCTCGTGCTAATCTGACAGTCCTGTAAGAAATGTCCTCTGTGGACACTGTCTGTGGACAAAATAATAGAAACACCTGTCAGTATAACACAATCTAGTTCAGCAGCAGAGTTGTTGGGCAGTTGTCATTGTGTTAAACAGTCAGAAGAGACAGGTGACTCCTGAAGGTACCTGTGTCTGCCACACACACACACACACACACACACACACACGACGCGTTTCCAGTCCAGTTCCGGTGGGTGTCCTCCAGCTGAGCTACGGCAGCTGCACCAACGTAAGTGGAGACAGTCTAAATAAGCTCGTCGCAGGTTATATGGTGGAGGACATGCTGCGTGTTTCCGCCGTGGACCCGCTCTGCTCTCACCGTGTCACAGGGTGTAACACTGGCTTCACTTTGTTTAGAACGCGTTTCTCAATAAAGTTTTTCACGAGCTGACTAAAGAGGTTCTTCTGTTTTTGAATGGTTGGGGTGGGAACGAGTAACTAGTACTGTAACTAGTAATGTAACTAATTACTTTTGAAATAAAGTAATCGTAAGAGTAATTTGATTACTTTTAAAAGGCATAATCAATAATCACAGTTGAATTACATTCACAGAGTAACTTGCCCAACACTGTTGGTGGCTCACATTAAAACATGTGACTGTAACGTGAATCTGTGGTTGGATGAATTACTGCTGAGTCATCAGGGCTGTGTGTGGCTGCTGTCTGTGGTTCTCATTCTGTCTGTTGTCTCTCGTCTGCAGTAACTTCCACATACGAATATGAGACTCTGCCTTCACAGCCGAGATCCTGCAGAGGAGAGATGTCTCACTGACACCTTTTCCTCATCCAACCGGTCTCCACCTCCTCCCACACCTCCACCTGAACCTCAGACCCACCTCGACTCAGTGCCTGTCCTTTCTATCACTTGTGGAGAGTCTTCCTCTCCAGCAAAACCTGAAACTGGACCCGAAGTCTCGTCTGGACTGACAGGAGCACAGTCAACTCTTGCCAATTCTTGCATAGAGGGACATCGGGGACAGACAATGCATGAAACCTTTCTCTTTAATTCCTTGTGAATGTTAGGAGGCGGATGAGGACGAGCGATAAACCAAGACGGGGCTAATTTTATACCAAGAGAGCTTCTCTGCACCAAGTCTGATGTCTCCTTGGAACATTTTTGCTCTTTGGAGACACAATTTGAGACGCTGGGAGGACAGTGCTGCAGAGGAACAGGGCTTTTCTGACTTCAGTGCTTTGCAGAAAGTCTCGATCCACTGACTGGATTCTTTTTAAAAAGCACATTTTCAAAGGGCAAACAGTGAAGAACTATGCAATTTTTCTTCCTGACATGTTGTAAAGCTGTGGACACTTTCTACGTCTGGTACAGTCAAAGGTTCTGGTGCATAATGACAATCATAGTAACCTGTAGCTCAGTGGATGGAAGGGCTCTGTCATCTCACCTGTAAAGTTTGGCTGTGATAAACTTTTCCTGCCTCCAACAAACTTGAAAACAGTTTTCACTCATTTGAGATGAAACGTTTTCTGACTAGAATCAAATAAAAGAATTTTCCGTTGCTCAGCGCTCCACAACACTTCTTACCAACAGAAACTGATTCAGGTTCAGGTGCTGACGTCTGTCCTGTGCTGTATTATAGCTGCTCCACAGTCTGCAGCTAAATCCATCAGAGCCAAAACATTAAACACAAACATGTTCCATCAGCTGTCCTCGCTGCTGTGCCGTAACAATGCTCTCATTTCCTTTAACCTTCTGCGAGTGCTGTCAGGTGAGGCAGCGTCGGTGGCAGCTTCACGTACATGATCTAAATCAGGACGCGTTTTTTTCCAAAGCTGGACTGAATGATGGAACTGAAGGACTTCACACTGACAGCGTTCACTGTGTGGCTGCGGTGTGGATGAATGCAGATATACAGAACAAACAGCTGCTGCTTCAGGTTTCAGGCTGATGTTCAGTTCAGGTGGAGACGTGTTGCTGCAGCACTGGAACAACATCAGGACGTTCGTCCTGATTATTCCAGCCACAGTCGGCCAGTCAGCAGGAACAGTGGTGACGACGCTGTTCCTGCTGCCTCAGCACTCCCGCCTTCATCTGCCAGATCAGGCGGGCTGCTGTATGCTGCATGCACCTGACGGAGCTATCACCACAGAGGGCAGCTGGTGGGGGAAAGGATGGAGATCGATCAGTAGTTAAATATTGTGGTGACAAAGATGAGGCAAAGATACTGTGAGATGAAGGGAAAACGACAGGAAGTGTTTTTACTCTGACCTTCTTATAAAAACACACCGTTCATGGAGGAAATGAAACCACTTTAAACTTTTAGCCTCCAGCTGCAACAATTCAAAACTGAAGAAGATCCATAATCAGAAAAACATGCTGCAGAACTTCATTCAGAATCCTGCAGATTTTAAGTTTCCTTCAGTCTCACGCAGTATCCAGGGACAGTTCATCCTGTACAGTACATCCTGATGGCTGAGCTGCTGACTGATGGCTGCAGACTGATGGCTGATGGGTGATGTCTGATGTCTGAGCTGCAGTGCTGCTTCTGTCCCCAAACAAACGTCTTGTGTTTCCGTCACTTCAGGCTGATCAATGTCTTTGCCGTCTGCTGGATTGTCACCCTGCAGTTTCTCAGCTTCAGTTACACATTAATCTAATAGCAGCCACTTTACTCTGCTCTCTGTGTTTATATAAAGCCATACAGGAAATCTGAGTGGCGTCTCTGTGGAATCAAAACTGTGGGCTGAGCTTAACAAGACAAACTACCAAGTCCTCAACACATCAACCCAACAAACGCTGAGGAGCATGTCACCTGTTTACACAATCAGCAGGCAGCAATCACAGGCAAGCTAACACATACACACACACACATACACACACACACAGACAGAGAGACAGAGACACACACAGACACACACACACGCACAGACACACACACACACACACACAGAGACACACAAAGACACTAGGCGTGTGCCCGATTCATAGATTAATTGTGATGTGACACCTGACGATTCAGAATCGATTCATAAATGTTCAAAAATAGATTCTTTTAATAACGGAAGGAAAGTCCAGCGGTCGGAACGAAAAAAAAAAAATTATGGGGCCCTATGATTTCCGCGATCACTGAATCGTGGAATCGGTCGACTAAATTGGAATCTATTTTTAACATGGAATATCGCGGAATTTGACATAATTTGAGTGCAATGCTGTTTCCGTGTGGAAGAGGAACGTGTGTCTGTGGAAAACTGCACAGAGGGAAGCAAATCTGTGTGGCACAACAAGCCCCTTCCACAGACTAAGCCCCTCCCCCTTCAAAACAATGTAAGCATGGCCGAGCGGCTGCATACGGCTCTGTACTGAGGGGTTAGCGTCGAGTGTTATATATTCTGTCAACACTCTGTTGACTGGAAACGTAAGAATACGCACAGTGACCATATAGTGTCCAAAATCCATATGAGAAACAATCTGGCTGACGTGCACATACAATAAGATTTAAAAGGATTATTTTCTGCACATCAAGATATCAGATTGTAATAGAAGTGGAAATATTGTTTGTATTTCCTTTCCCTGTTTTTTCTTTTCTTTTTTAACATATTTTTTTCATGTACATGTTCATAATAAAATAATCAAATCAGAATCATGTCAGTACAGCCACACTATATATATTTTTAGTGTTATTATTATTGTTTTTAATCTACAGCAATAAATGAAACCGGCATTACATGTGCGAGCTAATGTTTCTTTTATCAGAGGAGTTAGAAAAGAAAAGATAGAGATAAACGTGTTTTACTTCAATGAATGGAAATTTAAAAATATACATTATTTTGCAAGTAACTACAGAGTGAGAAAAGAAACATTCTGTGGGAAAAAAAAGATGAATGGAGATGCATCGATAATCGGGGACTCATCGAATCGTAGCACTGTGAATCATAATCGAATCGTGAGGTGACTTAGATGGCACACCCCTAAGAGACACACGCGAGGGATTTTTCAGTTCAGTGCAGTGTTATTTATTCAGCTCCTTCCACAATCACAATGGTCTCAAAGCTCTTTACAGAGAGCCAGAGTCTGACCCCAGATCAGCAGACACAGCTCCCTGTGAACCGGGCTCATATGGGGCCTCCTGCTGAGGGCCGGGCTGGGTGAGAGGAGGAAGAGGAGGGAGAGGAGGGAGATAGGACAGCTGGGAATGGAGGAGAGGAGGAGGAGGACATGCAGCATGTAGAATGGGTTGGAAGTGGACAATGTTACTAATATCTAAAGACAAATTCAAAATGTGTTTTTAATTTACAGGAGCAGACAGCCCCCCGTCTCTGCTGTTTCAGATACTGAAGGTAAAACGTCTTTGATTGTGTCGTCTGTGAGAGTTTCGTGTTGCTTCATGAAAGCAGAGGGAGCTCAGACACAGGACACCACACCTGTGCTCGCTCAGGTACCTGTTGGTTGTGTTACACTGACCTCTGGTGGCAGGAGGCGGGACTGTCAGAGGAATCAAACCCAGGACTGAAACGACTGACAGCAGCTCGTGTCGGCCTGTCGCTGCTGGTCCTTCACAGACAGTTCGTCAGCCGTGAAATATAATTACACTAAAAGTTAAAGAAGGTTCCTGTGACTGAGGCTCAGACAGATTCAGAGTCAGTGTGTGATCAGCAGCCTGTTTGATATCAGTCGTTACTGTTAGTGTCATCAGTCCCTGTGTGGCAGGTCACATGGTTCCCAACCTTTCACTGCGCCCTCACAGCTTCGCTGCTCTCATGAGTCTTTGCTGTGTTATATTTCGTTTTAACTCATTTTTTAAATCTCCATTTTATTCTGTCTGAAATGCTGATCTTTCTATTTATTGCTTACTGATTTTGAATGTTGTTGTTCTCTGTGTGAAGAGTCGTGTTACAGTAACATCACCTCTGACAAACTTCAGTTCTCCATCTTTATCTTTGATTAGTAACATGACACAGGGACTTTAAAAACATGACACAGCGACTTTAAAAACATGATAACAGAGTAACATTAATGACGTGTTACAGAGGGAGCGGTCCAAGTCTCGAGAAAAGCCCTGGTGCTGTCATGGCGCCCAGACCAAATCCAGATTCCTCCCTGAAGAAAATTCAGAGGTTCAGCAGATAATGTGCCGCTGGACTACATGCTGCTTTACTCTGACAAGCACTGAAATAATGGAAAGGTCAAAGGTCATGGCAAGTAAATCAGAGTTTGTCCTCAGCGTTCTTCAGAAAGAACACGTCGTACCGCACAGTTACGACGGAGTGTAATGTGAGCTGAGGAGCTGAGCCAGATCCGGGCGGCTTCACGATCACTCTCTCACTCACATACAGTCATATTCATCCTGCACAGTGTAGACATCACTCAGCCACAACATTAAGAGTAACTGGTTTGACATGTATGGACACATTTCTTTTTATATGAACACGTTTTAGTTTCTCTCTGGGAAACTGTGATCCTGTCAGGACACTTGAGCTCGGTCAGAGTCTGACCGCGTCCGACCGGGTCCAACCGGGTCCGACCGGGTCCGACCAGGTCCGACCGCATCTGACCGGGTGAACGTCCTCTCTGCATGATGATCTCTTCTGTACTTTATATTTCTATGAGCTCAGCAGCAGGTGATGTGAGTTCAGTCAGAGCGGAGACGAGCTCAGACGATTTCATTATGCATTGACAAACCCTGAGAGTAGGAGGCGCTGAACGTCTTCCAACATGTGTTTTTAGAGAAAGTTTCCCTCTGGTCTCTCGCTCTGAGACTCTGAGACATCTGAGACTGAATCATTTCCTCCAGCAGTGTCTTTCTGAGACCATCGTCCTCTGTTAAACAGTTTGGTCTCGGTGAGAAATGTTGGACTGTTCCTTTAAGTCAGAGTCGAGTTCAGCAGTTTCACATAAACCTTTAAATTTGTTCTGCGCGTTTGTTTCCTGAGGCTCAGCGCTGATGGAAATCTGAGGAGCAGAAACAGGTCAAATAAGGCAAGAGCAGAGAAAAAGGGGGGGGGGGGGGGGGGGGGCATCGTTGGAAGGGAGGGGGGCAGATAATAAATTAAAGGGCTCTGTGGGGGTTTGTGTGCTTCGTGTTGAGTGTGAGTGAAAATTAAACTCGGTGACTCTGTGATGCAGCCAGCTGGTATCCCACAGAGCTTTGAACAATGTGAGTTATTTCCATCAGTTGGCTGAGAGCGGCTGCTGGGGGGTCCAGGCTGCCGCACACCACGGATCGGGGGAACATTTGGACTCGTCCTCCCTCGGTCCTGATGGAAAGGAGCCGGATTTCCTCAGCTGCCGCTCTGCCAGAGTAAATGGTCACACACGCTCCCAGTGCACACTGGGTTTGTCCTCTGGCTGCCAGTAAGCTGCTGGTTATCATAGGACGCTGCCAACAGTTCAACCCACTGACCCAACTGCTGCTGGACCAGGTCCACTACAGACCACATGAGGACACACACCTGTTTTCTGAGGAGGACGATTTTCTGGAAACCAGAAACAAAGTGAAAGACACAAGTGAAGTAAATGCAAGAAGGAGTTTTCTGGGTTTTTGTGTCTGACAGTCTCTGTCTCAGTCCCTGTCTCAGTCTCAGGCTTCATCTCAGCCTCTGTCTCAGTCTCAGGTCTGTTTGTTCTGTGGTGAACGGGGAGGCATTAGGAGGCCTGCCGATGGAAATGAAACACACACTGGGTCAAAGGTCGTCGTCATGTGGTGGATGCTTCAACAGAGGCCTTCTGTGTCTCTGTCCCACATGTCTTCTTCTGTGGTGGATGTTGATGATGATGAGCGTCCCTCAGCCGTCTCTGAGTTCTCAGAAAATGGAAACTGGACCAACGAGATGAGGGGAGGGGAGGGGAGGGGTGGGGGAGGCAGGGAGGGAGAGAGGAGGGAGGACAGAGGAGGGAGGAGAGAAGAGTGAATGACATGATGTAGACAGAAGCAGAGTAAACATGGGGCTTTGGGGCCCCTGAGGGACCGGGGCTGTTGTTGGGGCTGTTGAGCTGTTGACCCCCCACCACACACAACAGAGAAAGCAGAGTCTGAAAAAGTCAACTTTATTTCTATCAAAGAACCAAGTGAACATTTACATCACGTTTTTGTGTTTTTTGTTTTACATTTTTATATAAAATTCACAGTTTAAGTGAAGAAAAGAAAAGATGCCATAAATAGTTTGATTCAAAAACAAAAACAGAAAGTGGGCAGAAAAACAAACAAACAAACAAAACGGTGATGTGAACGTGATCAGAGAGGTTCCACAGAAACTCTCGCACACTGAACATGAGCTAATGTCTCCACAGTAAATACACCTGCTCTGGAAATAGGTCCATTTGGAAAAGTTGTAAAGTTGAGGTTTGAATTTTGTTGGATTTGTCACAGCTGAAAGAAAGAAACAAAAAAAACGCTACATACTTTATTTTATAGATTAAATCATAAAAAACAAAATGAAGAAACATGAAATTTCCTGAATATGAAGAGAAACTCAGTGAAAAGCATCAGGTCTGTGTTTGTTTCACAACAGAACAAATGGATTTGATTTCATCCAGACACAGAAACGTTTAGTGTCTGAGGGAGAAACAGCTGTTACCACGTCAGGAGCCAAGACGTCATACACAATATTTTTAGATCACATCGTGACACTGCTCATTAAGCAGCATCCTGACTTAATCCTGTCCACTGACTGTAAGTCAACGTTTTATCAGACATTTTTCATCAGTTTAAGGACGAGACTTATCAGACAGGAGTTCACTGTCTAACTGGCTTCACTGCTGAACCTGTTTCTCTCACCTTTTCTGTTTGTTGTTTATTATTCCAAAATAATTGTACCTAAAGTTACATGAAAACATGCAAACACATTATTAATGTCTGTGCTGTATGTGTCGCCCTGCTGCCTGGTAACAGGGCAATAAAATGAAAATGTAGGTTCATCAGTATTTGGAATTCTGATGAATCTCCCGGAAAATCTAATAATAATGTTAATGTAAATATATTTTGGTTCTTTAAGTATAAAACTAAGACATGTCAAACTTTTATTTTGAAAGGATTCGGTCTCTGCTTCCTCTGATAAGATAAGATAAGATAAGATAAGATAAGATAGAAAAACATGATGCAGGAAACAAACACTTGGACTCAGAACGTGTGACTCTGTTGTCCACAGACTCTAAATGTCTCATACATTCAGAGATGTAGAAATGTGTGATGGGTGGAGGCGTCACCACAGCAGCTTGTTTCAACACTGAGCCACAGGCAGGTACACCTGGACAGGTGTCACAGGCTGAGAGATAAACCACCATTCACGCTCTGTGGCTGTGGGAGGAAGCCGGAGAACCTGGAGGCTGGTAAGCGCCCGCTCACTGAGGCATCAGTGCTAATCACTGCACCACATCATTTTTCATCATCAAAATTATCTATAAATTGTCAGAAACAGAAATAAGCTCCATCTTTACTGCAGAGTCAAAAACGCTCCACGCTGCTGATCACGCAGAAGATCTTTAATCTTGACTTAATCCTGATTGAATTGAATCATCGATTGATCTGATTGATCTCCATGGTAACAGATGCTAAACATCTCTACATCATGTTTTCTACCTCAGACCCTTTTTGTTTTAGTGCAAGAGCCAATCAAACCTCTTCTTTTAAAAGTAAATGACGCTGGTTGTTCTCTCTCACGGTTGCATTGACGTCTTTCGATGAAAATTTTGTTTGTTTTTGTTTTTTGAAAAAATGCTTATTTTGTTTTGGTCATAATTTGACTTTGCTGAGATCTGAGGACACGGGGACATCATCCGATAGCACCAATCAGAAGCAAAGCCACAGTTTTCCTCACTTATCTTAAACAGACTGAAGGAAACATGTTGTTTCTATCATTTACACAGAAACCATGTTGTTCCAGTAGAACGGCAGCATCAGTGGAGCTGGTGAACATCTACACCCCACAGTTTGTCTAACACCTTTAATGTTCACTGCTTCCGAATCAGTGATCTGAGATAATTGACTTAAACTGTGGTTTTGTTTGAAACCGTCTCAGGGATCCAGCGGAGTCGGGCTGATTGCGGCTCTGGCCTGATACAACCACCAGATTCGGCTCATTTTGTGCGTGAATTTTGGCTGAAAGTCAGCTCTGCTTAGCAGCAGCACCGGGGTCGGGGTTGGGCCGGAGCCAGCGGCCGGAGGTGGGTCAGCGCATTTCAGCTGACTGCGGCTCTTTGGGGTCTGACATAAAACTGATGGACGACGTCTCTGTGTCTCAGCAACTCAGCAGAGAAGATGCTGGGTGAGAAGTGACTGAGCGGCGTCGTGTTCCCGCAGCCACTGATGTGCACACTGTTTGCTTGTGTTAAAAACGAGCTGCTGGATTCTGTCCGCTGGTTCATCGATGATCTCATCTGTGTGATGAAGGCACGTGAAGTCGGTGTGACTGTTTCGGTGTGTGTACAGTACAGCTGATCTCGCTGACATAAGGAAAGTGTTCTCTGACTGACCTGTGGCTGAATCCCTACCTGTACCAGACCCTGTCCGCCAACCTCCAGGTGTGTCCATGCCGTCCACTGGGGGGTGTCACAGGGTCAGACAACACAGAAGCAAACAGAAACCATTTTGGTGCATCACTATGATCCCTTCAACAGTTAAAAAACACAACATAGAAAACGACAGGTTTCAGCTCTATGAGCATGTTTATAGACGTGGTCCTCTACCGCTGCAGGATAATACCAGGATGTTTCTACTGTCTCACAGCTTTTTGAGTTTCTCCTCATTGTTGTTGTTGTTGTTATTGTTATTGTTGTGGAGGCTGAGGTTCAGGTCAAAGCTCGACTGCTTCCTCAGAGCGCGTGGCATCAGCTTCTTCTTCACAAACAGTTTCTGGAGGAAGCGCTGGCTGATGCTGAAGGGACAGTAGCTGTTGATGAAGTACATGAGGCCCACCCCGGGCCCGGCAAAGTAGCGCACCTGCGGCTGCGGCGACAGTAGCGCCTGGACGATGGTGTCAACGACAGGGCTGAGGTCGGGGTTGGCCTGCCTTGCGTGACTCTGGAACAGCTCCTTGGTCTCGGTCACGTAGTCCTCGCCGTACTCCTCAAGCAGCCCGGGAGACAGACTCTGCAGCAGCTGTTTGTGCTGCTGCTCCCAGTAGGCATGGTTACTGGACTGACCTGCAGATGAGAGAGATCTGTGTTACCATGACAACAACGACTGTACACTGTCACACAGCAGGGATGATCTAGTTGTTGAACCACTCAAAGTAACTGTGGTAGTTCCAATATCATCAGCAGGAAACATCATGCAGGACTTTAGTGGAATCAGCTGATCCTGAACTTTCAGAACACGTTTGTCTGACGTTTGAAATGAGTTGAATGAACAAACTGATGAAAGTTCAACTCATTACTGTGCCTCACAAAAGTTTTCACACCCTTGGAACTTTTCCAGTTTGTCACGTTACAACCACAAACTTAAACATAGTTTATTGGGATTTAATGTGATGGAACAACACAATTGTGAAGTGAAAGGAAAATGATACTGTGTTCAAGATTTTATACAAATAAAAATGTGAATAGTGTGATGTGCACGTGTATTCAGCCCCTTTACTCTAAATAAAATCCAGTGCAACCAACTGCCTTCAGAAGTCACCTAATTAGTAAATAGAATCCACCTGTGTGCTTCAATCTCAGCTTCAAAACAGCTGCTGTGTGAAGAGCTCAGGTTTGTTAGAGAACATTAGTGAAGGAGCTGCATCGTGCTGTGGGGATAGTGTTCTTTAGCGGGGACAGGTCAGAGTTGGTGGGAGGGATGGAGCTAAATACAGAACAATCCTGAAAGAAAACCTGTTAGAGGCTGCAAAAGACCTGAGACTGGGGCGGAGGTTCACCGTCCAGCAGGACAATGACCCCAAACATACAGCCAGAGTTACAAAGGAATGGTTCAGATCAAAGCATATTCATGTGTTAGAATGGCCCAGTGAAATAATCTGTGGCAGTGGCTGTGAAAGCTGCTGTTCACAGACTCAGTATGGAGTCAGGAGCTGAATCCACGTGCACATCACACTTTTCAGATTTTTATTTGTATAAAATCTTGAACACCAAGTATCATTTTCCTTTCACCACAATTATGTACTGCTTTGTGTTGTTCTATCACATAAAAGCCCAATTAACTACATTTAAGTTTGTGGTTGTAACGTGACAAACTGTGGAAAAGTTCCAGGGGTGTGAAAACTTTTGCGAGGCACATTAAGTGAAGTTCCTAAATGAGCATCATCAGTATGTTAACAGGCCTCGGAGCATCTTTCCCACAGAACTTTCTGTTTGTAGTTTGAAGAGAAAACATCTTTCACATGTTCAGAGAAGACTTGGTTGTTTTCATAGTAACAGTGACTGTGAGGTGGGATGGATTTCATCCACCTGACAGCAGCTTCACCTTGTCTCTTCAACAGATTCAGCTCTTCATAAAATTCTTCAGCTTCAGTTAACTCACATTTTAAGCTAAGGCAGTTTATAGATCATTCAAATGCCATGAAATAAGACTTATAGACAAGATGAAGTCGTTTTGTCTTGAGGTGATGAAACAAAACATTTCACTCATGAAGAAGCAGCTTTGGTGAGAAACATATTTCAATCTGAAAAGTCCAAATCTGAGCAGCAGAGGAGCAGACATCCTCAAAAACACTGGATCCTACATTTCCCATGATGCCTCTGGATAGTGTCTTTCATTAGAGCCTCCCTGCCTGGTAAAGAGCCAAGTCTTTAAACCCCACTCTCCCAGTCTGTAATAGCCTGTAGTTTCATACTGAAAGAAGTTTGAAACCAGTTTTGTGTTCCCAGAAATCAGAGCAGTTTTAAAGCTGGAGAACATTCAGTGCAAACTGTCCTGCTGCTTTTTCATTGTTTTGTCTCAGTGTGAAGTTTAAAGCAGCTGATCTCACAGAGTCTGTGTGGAGAACAAACTGTTTAACTGTTCTATGCGGTGTCAGCTCAGTGTGGACAAAGCTCGCGGACTCAGTCGGCTCTCAGCCAAACCAGCAGAGTCACAGCGGGATTAGGAGTTTAAATACAAACCTGTTCCTTCAGGATTAGAGTGTGAACAGGAGGATAAAGTGTGCCCGCTGTTTACATCTCCACTGCTCCGTCCAATCAGTCACCACACAAACAAATACATGATGGGAACTCTTCTCTATGAAGATCAAACCCACCAACATCAGAAACATCAACAGCAGATTTAGCTGTTTAGTTGTTTTGTTTTCACTGTTACTTCCTGTTGTTTGCTTTCATTGTTGTTTTTGTGTGGAGCCTGGTGTCAGGGATGAACACCAGGCTCCAGTGGATTTGAACTCTCTAATTTTATTTTTCACATCTAAGTTTTTCAGTCTTTCAGTTTTTATGCAACTGTTGTCGGAGGTGTGTTTTAAAGACTTGATGACAATTTCCTCCAGAAAACTTCTTTGGCGGTTCAGTTACACAAAGGTCTGTAGTCAACTCTCAGTGCATCAGAATAATAACAACCCCACACCCTCCCACTATATATATTTATGTTCTAACTGAACTGTCCAAAGTCAGTTTCTACGCTGATGATACCATCTTGTTCATCATTAGGTTGTGGTCGGTTCAGACCTCTTCTATTAAACTGTTCTGATTCGTCCTTTTACTTCTGAAACTTTAGCTACATTTTCTGGTTTCTTTTGTATTTTTACTTGAGTAAAATTCTGAATTCAAATGTTCTACTTCTAATTAAGTATTTTAATGTGGTTGTGAAACTTTTCCCAAAGGAAATTCTCTAAATACTTCTTCCAACACTTGCTATGGTTGTGATCTTTATCTGTTCTACATCTCAAAATGATAAATCTGTTAAAATGGGATTTTCAAATAATTTTGACAAACATCTTGACTTTTCCCACAATAACTGCAGCAAAGAGTGAAATTTTAAGGCATGCAGGATTTTTGTTTTTTAAACCCACAACAAAGATGAAAACAGTTTTCAGGGAGAATCAGAAAGTCAAACAGAGACGGGCCAAATTTAAAGTTTTCTGCTGGCCAGCAGGCTGGCTCTGTGCAACTCCAGCCCTCTAATCACATCCATCCTGCAAGAGTTTCAAAATGGTACGTTAGCAATTTGTAGTTTCTATGTGTGTGAAAACAGATGGTCCATCCCACATGTGGTCCTCATTATGAGGGTATTTTCTTCAGCAGGAGGTTTGTCATCGTGTTCAACATGAGACCAAACCATAACACACAAGCCCGGAGGAAATAACAGCCAGAGGAAGATGAATCACAGTTTAGTCCTACGGGTGGGGGGTCGGGGTGGGAGGGGACATTGTGGAAGGCGCTATATAAATAAAATTGAATTGAATTGAATTGAACTGTTTGCTGGTGTTACCTGTCTTGTATGAGGACGGCAGGATGGTGGAGACCTGGACTCCCCAGGGCTCCAGCTCATGTCGTAGAGTGTTGATGAAGAGGTTGAGAGCTGCTTTAGATGCTCCGTACGCTGCCAGACAAGGAAACGGCTGGTCACCTGAAAACGCAGTTACAACATCGTCATGACATCACACAGAGTTTGCCCAATCACTTCTGTGTAGCACAGTGTAATGTTGTCATGGATTAGGCACATCAGGTGTAAGCGACAACTTGTGTCCATTCAGTCAAACTGTCCCATTAACAGCAGCGGAATCACGGACGAATCATGGATGAACAGACACCTTCCTCTGGATCACTGTGATACTGAAGGAAACTTAAAAACAGCAGAATTCTCAATGAAGTTCTGCAGGATGGACAAGCTGCTGCTTTAAGGACTCAACTTTAATGTGGGCACTGAACCAGGTGAGCTACCTGTACACCCCAACAAGCTGACTTTTGATAATTTGTTAAAGTCTGATAAAGATATCAGTTGATTTATGTACATTGTCCTATGGTTACTAATGTCCAAATTGTTTGGGCTGTTGATCATGTCACGGTTCCAAACTGTTTTCCTTTGACCACATTTAAGCCAAAATTGAAACACCACACAACATCTGTGATAATCTAACATGCAGATGACCATGAAATCTGCTGAGCACATTCATTCTGTCAGGGGGGGATGAACCTTTGAAACTGATTTGGTCGCTCTCTGATGCTTTGGCGAGGCGACCGAGTTGAGTTGGATAACAGATGGCAGAGAGACGAGCAGCGGCAGCTCTGTTTGTTTGGTTTGGCAGTTTGGACGCAGAAGTTATTTCATCTGTGGTTCAGCTGTTCTAGAACATTCAATTAAGATTTATTACTGCATCACTGTGTGCGTGAGTGAGTGTGTGTGTAAGTGAGTGTGTTGGACACACACCGGCGGGGCTGGAGATGGTGACGATGCGTCCTTTGGCCTGTCGCAGCAGCGGCAGGAAGCTCTTGGTGACAGTCAGAGTGCCGAAGAAGTTGACCTCCATGCAGCCACGGAAGTTGGACATCAGCGACAGCTCAGCGTCTCCGAAGTTCACACACACTCCGGCGTTGTTTACCAAACCCCACAAACCTGCCAGACACACACACACACACACACACACAACAAATATTCTAAACTGTGTTGTGTTTACGCAGCGGTCCCTGACCTTGTTGTTGGCTACCAGCAGGAAAACCAGAACCTGAAAATAAAGCTGCTTCCATTTAAGGCCAGTGCAGGAAACACTGAAATCCCAGATGGAATCAAAATATGAAAGGTTTGGAGAAGTCACATGAAAACAGGAACACCTGCACACGCTGACTCCAAATCACAACATTTAGATCCAAGCTGGATACAACACCCACATATTTATATTTACACACAGAAAGGCTGACAGGCTCTGTGATAACAGGTGTGGTTCAGCATCCAACCTGCCCAGGACGATAAATGTCTCAAAGAAATGAACAGTTCATGAAGGTTCATCTCAGAGAGAGTAGAAGTACAAAGTGAGTTCCTCAACCAATCAACAGCCGGTGACAAAATGAGTTGATAAGCTCAAAAAGCGGAAACAGCTTTGTATCCGTTTGTGATACAAGAAGCTCCTAAACTTCACAAAGCTGGGATCGTGCATGGAGTTCCTCATGGCTCCACACCGGGTCCATTGCACCTGTCTTCATCTGCTACAGACTGTGCTCACAGACTGACTCCATCACAGACATGAACACCTGGATGTCCCACAGCTTCCTGCTGCTCAGTGAGGACAAATCCAAAATCCTTCAGTTTGGTGCTGTTTACTTTTTGTGTCTCTGTCCCTGAAAAGTTCCAAACTGTCCTATGTCCAGAATAGAAGGTTTCTCGTGTGTCGTGTTCTCAAATCTCATACAATCCATAAATTACCAGTCGCCAGATCATCACCCATCAGCCATCAGTAACAAACGACTGGGGGGTTTGGTGGTCTGGGGGGTCTGGGTTCGGGGGGGGGGGGGGTTCGGAGGGGTCTGGGGGGTCTGGGGGTGTCTGTGGTCGGGGCAGTCCTTGGTATCCCAGCCCAGTATAAAGTAACTAACATCCTGCTCACACGTTCACTCATCAGTGAAACTGATCCAGGTATGAGCACTCTGAGGTTTACCTGAGTTTACTTGTGTACTTGTGCGATTACGCAACACACTCAGACTCTGCACCATGAGCTCAGCCCCTCTCTCTCTCTCTCGTTCTGCTAGTGTAAACAAGCCTCGCTCGTCCTCGTGTGAGACAGCTGACCCAGAATCCCGCTCTTTGCTTTATGAGCGGCTGCAGGATCTTTGTTTAAGTCTGAACTGTCTCAGAGCTGATGACAGATAACCATGAACAGAACATCCAGGCTGGCAGACAGTCAAACACCTGAACGTCCCGCCCAGGTAACGTCCTGTCTGCTTTTTGGAACATCACCAGGACGATGGCAGAAACTCGTACGTGTCAGCAGAAAGTTTTCCAGCAGCAGAGGAAATGTATTGATTGTTTATTTGAAGATTGATTATCTGACAGTTTTAATCTTTCTGAACAGGTTAAAGTCAAAGTGAAACTTTAGAGCTGTTGTGGTTCACATTTTATGAGCAGATACAAAACTTTGTTTCCCATCAGAGCGTGTCCTCGTCGGTCTTCTAACACTGATCATCTCCTGATTGTCACGGTTTCATTCAGGACCAGTCTCATAAGTTCACTGGTGAACTGGTCTGGAAACAACAGCTGCAGAGTCTCCTCAGAATCTACCCTCACACACCTGGCTGCTCAAAGCTGAGAGCCACCGATCACACACACACACACACACACACACACACTGCTCCAGAGAGAGTGCATGGGAGTGTGTGTTAGTGACCTTTCCTTCCAGTTCTTTTATTACATCCATCCGCCCACACACACACACACACACACTCTGTGTATCCTTAAATGACTCAGAGGTACAGCCAGCAGTCTGAGCTAATTACAAAGCCAGTGGGAGCTGCAGGTCTGAGCCAATCACAGTGACCCTGGAGACTCTCTGTGCTCCGGTTTCTGTGAGTGAAACCTGAGACGCCACCTCTGCTCCTCCAGCCTCGGTCCCCTCAGACACTCGCTCCTCTTAAATCAGTTCAAGCTGTTTGGAGTTATTTTGTTATTTAAGCAACTTTCCCACATCGTCGCTGCCGCTGCTGCTTCTGCAGTTCAGTGATTTCCTAGAAGGCTGCTGGACAAACTCCACCACACATTCCTCCGTCGCTCAGAACATTCTGCCTCCAAACACTGAAAAAAGCCCCAGTGAGGTGAACCCGAGCTCTGCACAATCAGCACAACTGCCGACAGTTTAAAGGAACAATCCAACATTTAGGGAAACTCTCTTAAGCCTTTTTTGATACAGAGTTTGAACTAAGGAAACAAAACTCCTGAGAAGACGGGGACACGGTGTGGTCAGCTGGACACACCTGTCCTCAGGTAAATTAACAAACTGACAGTCAGATCAGTACAAGACTGGAAGCTCCTGAACCACTACATCTGCTGGATGAAGCTGCGGATGTTCTACGAGTCTGTGGTGGCCAGTTCTGCACGCTGCTGTCTGCTGGGGCAGAACAGACGATGATATTGGACTGTTCTTCACACCCTGTCCACCGTGTGCTGATCAGACGCAGGAGCGACAGGAAATCATTCCTGTCTGTTGTTATCAAACTATATAACTCTGAACTCTACAGACAGACTCTGTGTCCTGCTATACTTAATTATTAAACCTCATGTACATATGTAAATATGAAAATACGTTTTATTTTTCCTGATATTGGGGTGTATGTATATTTCAGTCTTGCCTCTATCTTCCAACTCTTCTGTGTACTACGCTTCATTTTCTTCGTTTTCCATTGGGAGTTTGATTTGAATAAAGTTACTGTGATCTGATCTGAAGCAGCTGTTACCTCTGACGCTCTGCGGTGACGATGACGTTACCTTCAGACGGTTTATCGCCACCACAGGTTTTTCAGTTTCCTGTTTCACCCTCGACAGAGACACGGTGCTCTCAGGAGGACGACCACAACACCAACTGAAAGCTCTCACATCAAATGTCAGAGATCGTTTTACTGTCAACACTGACTGAGTGAGCGAGTCCACAGAAAGGTGCGTTCAGGTGCAGCATAACCTGACTGTTTAAAACCAGGAGCTGACCTGCTTCTCCAAAGACAACACGGTGGCATTTCACAAGAACACAGCAGGGCGAAGGACGAGGGACACTGTAGCTCAGCTTAGCACAAAGGGAAGCTGTTAGCTCAGCTCCATCAAATGAGAAAAATCCACCTTCCAGCAGATTTATGTGACTCAGAACATGAGATCTTGGCTCCAGCAGCCAGTCTTTACCTTTGAGGCCCAGCTTGGCCTTGGTGTCCAGCAGGGCCTGTTGGACTTGCTGTGGCTGGGTGATGTCCACCTGGAGGAGGGTGAGGTTGGGGGAGCAGGTCCTCTGCAGCTCTCTGGCACCGTCTCCTGACAGATCCAGCACCGTGGCAAACACCTCAAAACCCAGAGCATCCAGACGCTTCGCCGTCGCTTTCCCGAAACCAGAGTCACAGCCTGTAGGGACATGGACAGAGACTCGTGAGCAGCTTTCTACAAAGTGCTGTTTCTTTACTGGTGATGCCACAGACAGACTTACACACAAACACCAGTCAATAAAATCAGAACAGGGCAAAATGTTTTTACATCTTCAACAGTTTGACGATTACACAACGCTCAGCGCTGATCTGGGGTCAGACTCTGCATCTCTGTAAAGAGCTTTGAGACCATTCTGATTGTGGAAGGAGCTGAATCAATAACACTGAACTGAATCAATAACACTGAACTAACGTGAAGAGGAGACGTTCGTTTACGTTTCTGGAAAGTCACAAATTCATTAATCATAAACGTGTCAGATCACGTGTCAATGTGTTTTTGTGTGTTTGTGTTTTTTAATACACAAAAGGTTCAGTGTCTTCAGACACAACCTGTTTAATTCCACTGAACTGAAACCATCGTTCCTGAACCTTAACTGAAGTGCTCCTGGTCTCTGGCGGGACAGTCCCGAACTGTCCACGTCCTCACGGCCACTTCCTGTGACTGTGAACATGAGTTTTACTCATCAGCACCAAACGCTGCTGTTTACAGCAGCTACAGGTTCCCAGGCTTCGCAGGTCGGATGGATGAGCTGAAGTTTCACCAGCGCCTGTAACACAATCCTCCTCCTGCTGCAGCTCGTATCAGTTCAGATGTGTCGGCAGATGTTTAGATGTGTAGCTAACGGTGTGACAGCTGCTGTAAGAGCAGGTTTGTACAGAGCTCTGAGATCTGGCATCGCTCCACTGCTGCCTCTGCTTCGTTACATAAACCAATCGGACGAACTGGTGATGAATTCCGTTTTCAGGCTCAGTTAGACTCAGCGGCCCAGAATTCCCTGTGAAATCTGACGTCTTTCTCTTTGCTTACTGTGGAAAGATGAGTCAGAAACAGTAGAGCAGGAGACCTGAGGACCAGGACTGAGCAGAGGGGCCTGTCCTTTCTTCTGGTTTGAAGTCTTGTCCTCGTGCTTGTCTTTCTTCTGATTTGTCCTCTGTGCTTGTCCTCTGTGCTGCCTTCTGACAGAAAAACATGTCTGAGTCCTTCAGGTCAAATTCTCCAGCATTTCGATGTCTGCAGTTTTTCTGATCCAGGTTTTTAATGGAAATATTCCACATCATTTTAAACACATTTCCCATAATTCATTCTATCAAATGTGAGATCTGTGCTTCAAAATAAAAGCTGTGAAAGTTTAAAAGAAGCCTGTGGACTGAATCTCTTCACTTCATCCACATCATCATGTTCAGTTTATCTGAACGAGTTCTGTCTCAGACACCAAAGACTTTTCTCTTTACACTGATTTTTGTTGGACACTGCGTCCTCCAGCTCAGTAACGGGTCGGGACAGCGGGTCATCACTGGGGTTCAGGTCTCGGTTGTAGGCCCGTGCAGAACTCTGTTGGATAGGCAGCGTTCTGGCTCTGACAGAAACACGATGAGCAGCTCAGATCAGCTCATCTGAGCGTTTCAGCAAACTTTGAACACGTGCAGAGAAACAAGCAGCAGAAACATTTGTGTCCACACATCCACATATGTTTTCCCAGAAGGACGCAGAGTCCCTCAGAAACAGCCGCCATGGGGATCTGTCACGTACCCCACTGCTCCCCAGCTTCCCAGAAGTCCCGGCACCTACAACCTGATCCTCTGCGGTACTCGCTGTTCTGTTTGTTCTTTTGTGCGGCGGGTGTCTGAAAGAGCGTGGAGGCGTTGGCGCGCTGCCTCGCTCCGTGCCCTTGGAGGGCGTCCAGAATCATGTCCCAAGAAGAAAGATAGAGTGAAGGCTGGCTCCAGGAATAAATACCACTGCTCTGCTCTGTGTAACAGAACCACAACCTCACGCTCACACTCACACACACACACACACTCACTCATACACACACACACACACACTCATACACACACACACACACACACTCACTCATACACACACACACACACACACTCACTCATACACACACACACACACACACACACTCACACATACACACACACTCACACTCACACACTCACACATACACACACACTCACTCACACACACACACACACACACACTCACTCATACACACACACTCACTCATACACACACACACACACACACACTCACTCATACACACACACACACACACACACTCACACATACACACACACTCACACTCACACACTCACACATACACACACACACACACTCACTCATACACACACACACACACTCACACACACACTCACACACACACACACACACTCACACACACAGCTCAGATATATTTCTAAGCTCTGTTTCACAGTTGTGGACAGTCTGAGACACCTGTTCAGTCTTAAGACAGAGGACTGTATTATAACCTCAGTTTCCTCACAGACCAGTCTGTCCCTGTCACGTTATGACCCTTGTCTCTGTGTCTTGTATGGTGCTTCACTGTGTGACCGTCTTTTATTTTGACAGGAGAAAGTGAATGCCACATGCCGGACTCTCCTGCCTCCTGTTTGCAGGTGTGAACACTCTCCACCTTTTTGCTTCATCTCCTTGGGGCCACCAGGGGCCGCAAGCAGCTGAGCTCTGTTGGGGTTTGAAGTATTAAAGATCCCATTTTGTTACAGCGCCGACAGGAACATGGATCGTTTGGATCAGACATGTCCTAAACTTCTTTTTTCTTTCCATCAGAGTGAAACAGTTCACTTTAAACTTCAGCTTCGAGCCTGAAGCTGCTGCTGCAGTTCAGGAAAAGTTTGGCTGCTCAGAAAAATTCCTTTTCCTCTATGTCCACAGCTTTTGAGATGGAGAAGCGCTGCAGACCACACACCGTTCGACATTCTTCGTCCTGTCCACCACCGACCTCTCACAGCAGGTCTCCATTTTTGAACTGAGGGTGGAGGAGGTGTGGATTCCAGTCTCAGAGAAACTGACAGAGATGGAGTCCTGCTAGCTCCACCGCCGGGCCGTCCACAGCCGTCAGGCTCTGATAAGGACGGCCGAGGTTTCTCTGTGAAACACAAGCCGACGGGAACACGCGTGTAAATGGCTCATTAAAGCAGAAGATAAATCTGACAGTGTGAGTCTGTGGCCGAACACATGTCATCGCTGCAGGAGACGGATCCGGCTCTGAGGAGGAACACCGTTACGTAACGGGGCGAGACTCCAAGGGGCCACGCTGATGAAGAAATAAACTTGGATCTGTGTGGAGACAGCCGAGTACTGAGAGACGTACGAGGTCAAAAACACACACATCTGTCTCTGGGTGGAGGACTCAACATCTGGACACAGCAGCTCCAGCTTCACATTCAGAGTTCAGATTATTCACAGGTGGCTGCGTGGACTGGACTTTTTACTCACTACTTTACTATGATGAACTCAACATTAGTTTCACACAAGTTACATGTTTATTTCTGTAGCACTTTTCAAAACAAAAGTTAGTGTTTCACAATAAAAGCATACAATATTAAACAAAAAGAAAAATTTTACGAAACAGAAACAAAAAAAAAACATCAACATCAGCAAGTCAGAAGACGTTTTAACGCGTCAGGTTGATCAGCTGATCAGTTTGGTCTCTGACAACATGCAGCAGACGCTGGTTAGTCTGACACAGTTCCAGTTACCGGACTCATTACTGGTTCTGTTGAGCTGCTTGGACTCTAAACTGGGCGCAGGTGTTCACACAGGTTTGTTGGCTCGTTCAGTTTGTTTGGTCATAGGTTGCGGGATGTGTGTTGTGTTCATTAAAAATGGATAAAACAGCGTTTGTCCTCATCAGTCTTCAGAGCTTTTGCATCCTGTCTGTGCTCAGCTGCTTCCTGTTTGATTTACTCATGTGTCTACAATTTGACTGGAGTCCACCTGTGTCTATAATGTCCCACAGTTCTGTAGAGTTTTTCTCGATGCTTCAATAAGCGAGAGATTTTACTTTTGACTTAATTTACAGAAACTTGTGAAGACGTTTTCTCTTTGTCATCAGGAGTCAGTGACTGAACATATTATATCACTCTTCACTGCTTCAGCAGCTGCACAAAGTCATGTTTGTTTTTCACACTGTTTTATTTCAGTTTTGAAATAAAAAGATAGTGAGAGGGAAAAATCAAATGTTTGAACGAGTAAACAAAAAATTCTAATGATTCCATCTCAAGCTGAACACAATCACTGCTGATCAGCCTTGTATCCAGCAGGTTCATCTCAGGCGTGGCGAACGCTTCCTGAGCAGAGAGCATGCAAATGTGTTCTTACATCAGAGTTTCAGTTCAGACTCAGCTGCTTTCATCTCTGTGTGTCTGCAGCAGTGGCTGACTTTATATCAGAAATAGATGAAAGAATGTGAGAGACGTCCGTCACGGTTTTATTAAAAAGCCTCAGAGACGTCCAGATGTGTTTTTGTCCAGCACAGAGATGCACCTGGAAGTCATCACAGCATCATGCTTCATCTTAATCACTGCTGTCAGAGGAGAACTTCATCATTTACACAGGAAGACACTGGGGAATGTAACCAGGAGAGGAACGGACGTGTGGGTCACTCAGGGTTCAAGAGACTCCAGGGTTCCTTGAGAAGTTTCAATGAGTCTTAGATGGTTGGTTCTGTCCATGATGAGGCTGCGTGGGACTGGATGCTTAAAGGTTCTACACATCCTTGAAAAGGTCCAAACAAACCTTGGAGGGGGTTTAAGGGTCCTTAAGGATGTTCTGTGTATCCTTGAGAAGCTTAAAGGGGTCTTAAATGAGGTTCTAAATGAGGTTCTAAATGAGGTTCTATTGATTCTTGAAAAAGTTCTAGAGGGCTTTGAAGTGGTTCTAGCGGGGCTTGACAGGTAGGGGTCTTGATAAGGTTAGGGGTTCTGTGAAACAATTTTTCTGATTTCAGATCTGTGAACCTCGTGGTCGAGGTTTGACCGGCACCCCGTGGTGAGGTACTCGTGGTGGACTCTGGGACTCTGCGATGTTTCTGTACAAATGTTGAGTAACATTTCTAAAAATGCTGCTGCTGCTTGTTCTGTTGCACAAAGGAAAAAATGATTTTCTGTGAGAACACAACATGAGCACACAGCAAAGGCCATCGTTGCTTCATCACTTGGAAACTCTGCAGTAACAAAGTGTCATCCAACTGTGAACAGAGGGAAGGACTCTGACGGCCCGAATAAGACGAGAAGAG
Source organism: Toxotes jaculatrix (assembly GCF_017976425.1). Lineage (NCBI taxonomy): Eukaryota > Metazoa > Chordata > Actinopteri > Toxotidae > Toxotes > Toxotes jaculatrix. The sequence goes on along the minus strand of NC_054394.1, from coordinate 32,734,409 downwards.
AGAAATCAGAGAAATGAAAGAAGGAAGAAAAAGAGAAAATAAAGTGTTGGGACTGTAAAAAAGGTAAAAAAAAAAAAAAATCTAAAGAGACAAAGAATGACAGAAGAACAGAGGCTGCTGGAGGAAAAATGGACAAGATAAGGACAAAAGAAAGAAATAAGGAGAAAAGAGAAGGAAGGGAGGAAAAAGAAAGGACACAAATGTAAAAGGATGAGAGAATGAAAGAAAGAAAAGATTAAAAAACAGGATTTCAGGACAAAAACAGAGACAGAAAAAAGTAAAAAGGAGAGGAAGAAAAGTAAAATAAAGATAAAACACAAGAAGAAAAAAGGAAATATAGGAGTAGGAAGTAATAAAAATGTGAAAGGAAGAAAAAAGAAGGAGAAAGAAGAAAATAAAGGAAAGAAGAAAGAAAAGGAAACAAACCAAGGATCCAAGGAAGGAAGAGTCAGAGAACCTAATCCAATCGCTTTCAGACCTGACGTCTAAACGCGGCTGCAGATGTAGAGATTGTGTTCTTGTTTCTGTTGGACGAGTTTCCTGCAGCTGTGCAACTGAAACCTCTGGATCAGGGATCAGTGTCTCCTGAGAGTCAGCCCTGGAATCTGGCCAGAGATCACTGCTACGCAGGAAAGCACATGCAGCTGCCGTCCTCCGCCTGCAGCCGTCACGTTCACCTCTCTGCTCCACGCTGAAATCTGTCAGCAGCTGCTGTGTGACGGACAGTGATCAATTCTGTGACCCCCGACCTTTCGTCCAGCGCCATCGTCAGGTGTGCGTATCCGTCCCATCGAGGACATCTCCGATGAACACAGAAGCTGTTGGACACTGGTGGACACAGGCAGCTGACTTAAAGGACAGTTCTGGTATTTTTCAGCCCGAATCTCATTCCATTAATTGAATGACCACACAGCTAAACTGGTGCAATCTGATTCCAGCACAGCACCATCAACACCGATGCACGCGCCACAATTCAATTCAATTCAGCTTTATTTAAACAGCTCCACAATCAAAATGGTCTCAACGCGCTTTACAGAGACCCAGAGTCTGACCCTCAGACGTCTAACAGCAAACATGACAATAACCAGATTTCCCTCGCCTGATTGGCTAAGAGTCTGAAGACTCTGGGAGGCCAGCAGCCTGCAGCGCTGCCTGGTCAACGAGCCCTGTGACTTCAACACTCATCCTTGGAAGAATGTGGCTCTTTGTAGAGCACTTCAGCTTTCTAAGAGGTTTACCGGGGCCTTTTTTCCACCCTCTGCTCTTTTTCCAGAGCGACCCCACGCTGACCTTTACCAGCTTCCATCAGAGCCAATTACAAACAAGCTGTTGATTGACATCTTGGCCCAAGTTTTAAATCTCCTCTGATCTATAGCCTGCTGTACTGCATCAAAACCAACGTTCGCTGCACCGTGAGGGCAGGACGGCTTCCAGACTGGAATCACACCTGAAGCAAAGGCTTTTTGTTTCCCACTGACATGAAACATGAATTCAGAGGAAGCCGCCTGTCACAGCAGGAACTGTTGCATAACTCGTTGCTGGTGTTTGTGGCTTTTTGTGTTTGCATACATGCAAAGATGTTGCTGCCTGTAAAGTTTCCTGGGGACCACATGGAGAGAGGTGACGTTCGGACACCGTCGTGTGCGAGTCTCAGGGATTTTGAGCCATGTTGCCATGACATCAGACTACTTCCTGGGGCTCTCTGGCATGGCCAATAGACAGCTTAGTCTGCAGTGTATCTTGATCTGAGTTGGAATTACCTTGGCCCGATGCCGAGACTGACGTTTATGACCAGAAAGCAAGACCAGTTGGACCAATTAACTTTGTTCTTCTGGTCTGTGCTGGGGTCATTTCCTCCATCAGTGTTTCTAACACAGGAGCTGAGTTTAGTCTCTGTTGACAGAGCTGAATGTGCGAAACACTTTATGTTACAGGTCCATAACAAGTTAACGTCCTGCGATGTTTGTACTTTAACTATGAAGACTGTGCTCAACTGATCCACTGATTAATGAACTGATTACAAGACAGACTTTAAATTAGTGCTCAGGTCAAATGAACGAAAATGAGAATCCATCCGTCCTTCCATTCAGTTCATCATCTGTGGCTCGGCTGAACAGAACCTGCCGTCTAGTTCTGGATCCTGCTGGGATCCCTGGGTGGAGTGTGCAGGCTCTGCCCGTGCATCTGTGGGTTTCCTCCGGCTTCGTCCCACAGTCCAACGACAAGCAAGTTTGGCTGAGTGGGAACTCTGCATTGCCCATAGCTGTGAACATTAGCAACGAAGTTTATCTGGATTGTTTTCAGAGACCGCGCTCTTATTGTTTGAATGAATGAGGTCACATGTATTAACAAACATGGAGTCACAGGAAGTGGCCGTGAGGACGTGAACAGTTTGGGACTGTCCCACCAGAGACCAGGAGCACTTCAGTTAAGGTTCGAAACGATGGTTTCAGTTCAGTGGAAATAAATTTCTTTATCTTGTGAAATGTCGTGTTATTTATGTTTATGTTGCTGTAACAACTAAATTTCCCTCCGGGATCAATAAAGTCTTATCTTATCTTAAACAGGTTGTGTCTGAAAACACTGAACTTTTTGTGTATTAAAAAACAAAAACATTGTTCGTGAACATTTCACTGACACGTTTATTATTAATGAATTTGTGATTTTCCAGAAACGTAAATGAACGTCTCCTCTTCACGTTAATAAAAAACATATTTACTGTGACAGTTCAGTTGTACAGAAACATTTTGAGGCGACAGGATGTGTTAGATACGACTGTGTGTGTGTGTGTGTGTGTGTGTGTGTCAGTCAGATGCATCACTGTGTGACACACTTCAGCATAATTTAAAGTTTAGATTAAAATCAGATCCTCTGTCTCTGGTTCAGTCCTAAAAATCTCTTCAATGGAAGACGTTTATTGGAGGATTGGACAGGTGAGAGTTCACGCAGTCATCGTGTGACGTGGTGAGATTGTGCTCTGGGCTCTGAAAAGGCCCACGTCGACTCTGCCCGTGTGTCTTTTCTCTGTTTATTATATGAAGAAACAGCTCAGTGATATTTGTTTAACCTAGATTTCTTTCCTTGAGATCAAAGGAGCAGCCCTTCCTGTGTGGGAGGTGACTGGAGGAGATGTGGGCCACACCTTTGTTCAAAGTCTGAAAATGTTTGCACACGAGCTGTTTGGCACACGAAAACTGCTGGAGGACGTTTAACAGAGAAACAGAAAACGGCAAAGGCAAATTCATTTGGAGCTAAGACTCATGGGAGCTGCTGCTGCTGAATCCCGAGCAAAGATTTATGTTACTTGGTTAGTGTGAAAATATAGTTATACTGTTCTTATCCAGCCCAGCAGTGCAAGAACATATTGAGAACATAGAGAGAACATAGAGAGAACACTGGTAGGAGCCAGTTTTAGTGATGAGAGCGCGACCAGCTCTGTTCTGAGGGAAGTGAAATGACCCATGTCTAATATTTTATTGCACTTCCTGTTCAGCTGTCTAATACATAATAACACACAGAGAAGAAACTTTTACTGTGAAAGGCTGAAACCCTGCAGGTTGGGTGTGGACGTTGGAGGTGTCCTCTGCTCATCTCTGATCTCGTCCCTCCTGTTTGTCCACAGTTTCCTTCAGTTCATCAGCAATGAGTTTAGTAAAATATCCAAATATACAAGAAAAGGCGTCTTTTGGCTCAGTGTCCTGTTTATGTCATACTCTCTTCACCTTAAATGATTCAACGTGATCATGGTTCTGTGACCGGACTGAGGAACTGGATCGGCCTGGAGGGACCAGGGGACCTGGAGGGACTGGGCCGTGGCCCAGTTTGGTTCCGTTTCTATCTCTGTGTCAGCGTCTGTCCTACGATTTTAAGGCAGAGGCTCCGTCTCTGCACTGCTGCGTCCCTGCATGGCTTCTAACTTTCTGCAGCTGAACACAGACTGAAGTCCTGGTTATTTGTCCTGATCATGTTTCTAAAAAAACCGACATGAAGCCTCTGCTAGAAACATGGGAGCTGTTTTTGATCAGCACATGAAGAATCTGTTTCAGTTCCAAAAACACAGCAGAGCAACTTAACCCCAGGTTCCTCCGACTGATGATGATGAAACCACGTCACGATCCGGCTCCACTGAACCTGTCAGAGCTCTGAACACCTTATTCTGCACCGAGACTCATCAGAACAATCAAAGGTTCAAAGTTCCACCCACTGCTTCTGTTTGTGAAGTCTTTTCAAACCCAGCTGCGCCTGCGTTCCTCACACATTCTGCTGCGTCTGTTCACACGTTTTCATGTTGTTCTTTTTATCTCTGGATTAAATAGTTCTGTATTTTGTGAAGCACCAGGGAAATAAAGTTTATCATTATAATTACTAACCTTTTAATAATTAATCAGTAATGAAAACGCTGACTCACTTCAGCCCTGAAAACCTCCATGGAAGCATCACCTGACGTTAGGGACAGATTACACTCGTATCACGGATGTTCTGCCTTTACAGAAACACAGCAGGTAACTGAACTCAGCAGCGGAGGGAGCGAGGTGTCCGTCTGTCTCCATGGTGACGGCTGTTTTCTGCCTCACCTGAGGACCAGTTTGGGAAAGTTTCCAGTATAAGTCTGTTTCTGTGCAGATTAGATGAGAGTACAGTTACACAAAGGCTGAGTGTGGTGTTATTAAACAGTCGCATTAATCTGCTGATCTGATTATCTCATTAACTACGACACAAAGAGCCCGGAGCCAGCTGGCTGTCAGGCAACAAAAATGTGATTAAGTCTGCATGGAGACGGAGGCCGGTCCAAACACTGACCAACCGCCTGCTGAGCGCTTCACATGTCGCACACACACACACACACACACACAGATCACAGTTTACAGAACATGGGACGAAAACACTCCGCAGTAACCTGTGACCCCGGCAAACACACACTGCTCAAGTTTCCCTCCACTCTGTGACTTTTACCCTCCCCCACCCCTCCCCCGCAGCTCCAGGCATCTATTGTTCATTACGTGTTTCCCCATGACACACACACACACTGCCCTTTCTCCTCAGTCAGTCCCTGTGGGATCGGATCACCTCCCTGATCTGAGCAGTGATACAATGGTTTTTAAAAGAGGGCTGAGTTCAGCGTGACCTCGGCTGTGATCGTTTCCACTCACACACATTACGAAACCTCTGCTTTTAACCTCTTAGAGCCTGGTTTTCTCTCCTCAAAGTTAAAGAGTCACTCATCACTCTCTGTCTGCTTTTTCCAGCTGACTGAACATTTCTCAGCTTCTTCTCTGTGCAGAACTTTAGAAACTTTGCCACGACGCTTCCTGAACTTTGGGATCTTTTCTGGAATCGAAAGCAAATTTCTGTTTGAATTTTTGACAAAGTTTGAATTACTGAAACGCTGATTGTGTCACTTCTGTAAAACCAGCTGAATGCTGCTGATGAAGACTGTGTAATACGGTTGAAAGCTCTCAAAAAAGTCTTCAGTGAAATGTAATGATTTAGTTTTCAGGAAATTATCGGGTTTGACCCTTTTCTAAAAGGGAGCGAAGCTCACAGAACATCCACAGCACGTGTGAACCCTTCATGCTCTGAAGAATTTCATGTTCCTGAATGAGTCAAAACCTTTTTCCAGACGTCCTAAACTCAGAATCCAGATCTAACAAATGCATTAAACATCCAGATGGAACAAAGCTGCTTTTCCCAAAAAGATAAAGAAAATTTGAGCCCAGCAACAAGCAAACAGCTCTGGTGTCACCGCAGAATAAACGGCCAAAAAAGCAGATTTTTGCAGCCACATTTACACACCTGAGAGAGTGGGAGGAGCCTCCTCTTACCTGTGATGAGGACAGCCTTGCCGTGGGCAGGCAGAGCGGCGGGCGGCGGGCCGGTTCTGGTTGCAGAGTAGAGGCAGCAGGCGAAGCCAAGCAGCCCGAGCAGCAGCACAGCCGGCAGGCAGAACGCCCACAGCCGCTCCACCAGCACAGTGGCCCCCAGCCAGGCCACCAGTGTGGGAGCAGCGCTCAGGTGGGACGCCAAAATCTTTTTCATGGCTCCACCAACAAACACGGTCAGAACGCCCAGGTAAATCCAGAAGGGAAGAGTGTAGTCGTCCATCATCAGAGAAGTGCTGGCTCACCTGATTTACCTGTCTGTCTCTGTCTGTCTCTGTCTATCTCTGTCTGTCTGTCTGTCTCTGTCTGTCTCTCCCTGCTTCAAATTTTAAAACAGGAAAAAGAAAAGACTCTGGTCCCAGGTCAGTGTCTGTCCTTCCCCTCAGTCAGTCGCTCAGTTACTGTGTATGTCTCTCTACCGCTCTCGCTCTCTGCTGTACACACACTCGGTCTGATCGGAGCAGTGCAGCCGGCTCAGAGCTCATCGCTGCCTCTCCCTCCGTCTCACTCACTGTATATATAGAGGAGAGCAGCAGGGGGAGGAGGGACTACAGGCTGCAGCCCTGCATCTAATCTGCAGCCCACACACACACACACACACACACGTGCATTTGCACAGCTCTCTTTGTTCGGACGTTGTGTTGACTTCCAGCCTTTGTCAACAGTCTAATGTTAACCAGGACCTGAGAAGGGACGTGTTGCCTCATTAGGACCAGGCTTTGGTCTCAGTGAGGACTACTGCCCCGGTGTTTGTCCTGGAAAACATCCCAGAGGGGCAACAAAAACTCATACACACAGTTTGAATAATCATGAGGACGGATCCTTTGGACCTTTTTGTTAAAGTTTTCTGAATTTCTAAAAATTTCCAGAAAAATTCTAAAAGCATGAAAAGTAGAAAAAGTGCAGACACAGCTTTTTAACGTGTGTGTGTGTGAGGACACACACAGTACGAGACATGCTCCGAGGCTGCAATCATTGATTCATTTCACCATTTCATCAGCTCCAGTCTATCTGAAGGACTGTGACGAGTCGACCATGAGTCCAGATCTGACCCTCGCGTCTCTGCTCAGCTGCTCTCGTGTCTTCTGTCTTTTCTGACTCGTGGATGAAGACGAAAGCCCGAAGAAAAAAACGAACCTGGATTTAAAGTTAAACACATTTTGAAGTAAACAAAGTAAAGTCTTTATTTATTTATGATCCTTTCAGCTGCTGAAAAACCAACAGTGGATGGATTCATAGAGATGAATCAGTTGACATGTGATCCGTGGCGTTTGATTT